>NC_141141.1:163425683-163648183 GCF_053477565.2 Lygodium microphyllum | reverse complement strand
ACTAATATTGTAGGGACAGCGCACCAAGGGAGGTGGCTTCAAATTACTTGTTGAAGAGGTTCTGCTGGTGAGTCAGCTGTCCTGAACTGCGAGGTGTTACCACCTTTTCCACAGTCAGCTTCACGCCCAAGGGTGTTTCCACCTTTTCTTGGAACGAGGCCTGTTATGACAGGGAATTTCTTCATTTTCTCCCATAACAATTTGTTTGTTTTTTTTCTTTTCTTTTCTTTTCTTTTCTTTTCCCTTTTTTTTTTAATTTTGTTTTTTTCATTAAGAAAGAGAATGGTAGAAATACCATATGTTAGGACCAACCTCACCACCGTTGTTGGATCAGACGAGAAGAGAACAATGTAAGATTGAGATGTTTCTGTGAGGGGGTAGCAGAACGAGACCGCCTCATGAGAAGAATCATAAGGGCTATCAGAAGCACGACAAGAAGGACAGTGTGATGCCTAAAAGGAAAGGGGTAGATCGATTGTGATTGTCAAGATCCCCAAGGAGGGAAGTACTTCTTCAGGCGATAGCCATTGATGAGGAAAGGATCATCAGAGGCATCAACGGTCTGCAACTGAACAGAGCCGTTAGGATTGATAGCAAGTACCTTGTACGGGCCCATCCACCGTTGTTGAAGCTTGCCAAATCTCGAATCATAGGCTAGGGCAAGATCACCTTCTTTGAACTCCTTGTGCTTGATGAAACTTTCATGATAGGCCTTGCATCACACTTGAGTAGTTTCCATGCATTGTAGGGCCATCCGCCGTATCCCATCCAAGCATTCCAAGTGCAGGAGATGGCATTGTAGTGACTCGTTATCTCCCAAGCGTTCTTTAACTGCCACTCGCAAAGAGGGCAATTCCAACTCAACAGGAAAGACGGCTTCTGTACCATACACTAGCTGGAAAGGGGTCTGTCCTGTAGCTGCCTTATGGGAGGTTCTGTACGCCCAGAGAGCCTCTGTAAGTCGATCGTCCCAGTCGCGATGATGTGCAGCAATCGTTCTTGTAGAATTGAGCAGAGGATGCGATTGGTGACTTCAACTTGGCCGTTGGCTCCGGGGTAATATGGAGTGGACTTGTGATGGCAGATCTTATACAGTTCCGTCAGCTCCTCCATGATTTTGATAAGGAAATGAGTACCTCTGTCACTTACCAGCTTGAGGGGACTGCCAAAACGGGTGATAATATTCTCGTACATGAATAGGGCTACGCTATTACCATCGTCCCACTTCAAGGCTTTAGCTTCACACCACTTTGTGACATAATCCGTACACACTAAGATGTATCTGTTCTGCCTTCGTCTGGTGGGTGGATCAATGGGACCCAGAAATCAATCCCCCACTTCTCGAATGGCTTTAGGGGAAGAATGGGTTGCAGTGGCATGGCACTTATTTTGGTGGGTTTCCCCATTCGCTGACAAGCATCAGATCTCTTGCAGTAATGATATGCATCCTTGTGGAGGGTCAGCCACCACCAGTATCCTGCTAGCAGAGCCTTCCTGACTGTCGCTTCTCCTGCGAAGTGTCCACCACATGGTTCGTCATGGCATGCTTTCAATACTATGCCAATTTCATCCCTTGCAACACATCGTCGCAGCACTTCATCTTTGCCTTTCTTGTACAATGCACCACCTAGCAAGGTATAGGGGGCTGATTCTAGCAGAAGCTTCTTCTTCTCACGGCTTGAGATGCCAGGAGGATATTGTTGAGTTGCCAAGAGGTTGGCTATGTCTGCACACTAGGGAGTAATTGTTTCAACTAGAAATAAAGAAGCATCAGGAAGGTCTAGATCATCTTGTTCCTCTTCTTCTGTTTGAGGGATTCGTGACAGATGATAAGCTAGGACATGGGAACGGCCAAGCTTAGTGACCACTTCAAAATCAAACTCCTAAAATAAGAGCAAGATGATCTAGACCTTCCTGATAGTGACCAAGCTTAGTGACCACTTCAAAATAGGAGCAACCATCTCATCAGTCGTCCTTTAACATCTGCTTTGTTCATCAGGAAGGACAGGGCTTCATGATCCACATAGAACTTGAAATGCGTTGACAATAGATAGTGTCGAAACTTCTCTAGTGCAAACACTCAAGCTCTGTCACTGTGTAGTTCCGTTCCCTATCAGTGACTTTTCGGATTGCATAATAAATGGGTTGATCTAATTTAGAGGGGCCCTTTTGACATAGGACAACACCTAGCCCTTCAACTGATGCATCTGTGTGTACATGGAACTCCTTCGTCCAATCAGGAGGCTGCAAAATAGGTGCTGGGATAAGGCACTATTTTAGGGTATTAAAGGCTTATTCACAGTCATCAGTCCAAAGAAAATCAACTTCTTTCCTTAGGAGCTTGTGTAGAGGGGCTGCCTTAGTTGTAAAATGTGCAATAAATCTTCTGTAGTAGCCCACATGGCCAAGAAATCCTCTCAATTGCTTGAGGTTTGTTGGTGCTATTAAGGCGGCAATCTTTTCAATATTTGTTGGGTCTGTTGCAATCCCTTGTGCCGAGATAATATGACCCAACAGAACTCATGAGGAGACGCCAAAGACACATTTGTCGGGGTTGAGAGAAATCTCATACTCTCAGCATCTGTGAAAACATTGCTCTAGGTGTCCCCAGTGCTCTTGGATCAAACTATAGACACAAAAATCATCAAGATACACCTCAATGAAATCATGCAGATGATTCTGGAAAGTAGGCATCATTACTCTTTGGAAGGTGGCAGGAGCATTACAGAGCCCAAATGGCATCACCCTATAGGCATAGGTCCCCCATTCTGTGGTGAAGGTTGTTTTAGATTGGTCCTCTTCTGCGATTTGGACTTGGTTATATCCGTTGAATCCATCCAAGAGGGAATACAACTCATGGCCTGCCACTGTGTCCAACAGTTGGTCTGTAAAAGGGATGGAAAAATGATCCTTCTTTGTCTTCGAATTGAGCTTTCGAAAGTCGACACATATTCGAAGTTTCCCGTTCTTCTTGGGTACTACCACAATGGGCGAAACCCATTCACTGTTAGCCACGGGATAAATGAACTCTGCTTCAAGAAGTTTCAATAATTCAGCCTTCACCAAAGCAGAATAATTAGGATTCATAAGTCTTTGTCTTTGCCTTACAGGTTTGGCATCAAGCTCTAGGTCAATGTGATGTTGGCATACTGTGGGATCAATCCCCTTTAGGTCTTTATATGACCAAGCAAACACGTCTAAGTTCTCTTTTAGTAGATCTCGCATGACCACTAGTTCTTCTTCTGGAAGATTGAGACCCACTTTCAGGTGACGTTCAATACCGTCAGTATCCAAAAACGTTACTTGTCTTTCACCTTCCACTTCACGGATAAATGTCCCACGGATTGCTTCTGGATAGAGGTCTGACTCTTTCAAGACAATAGTATCCTCATCTGATGTTCTGCTAGAACCAATGTCCTCCTTCTGAACAGATGACTCATTTGTCTATTTAGGTTGTTGGAAGGGTATCAGAGCTTTATTTGCTTATGTGTTAGTAGTGATCTCTTCAAGACTCAGGGATTCATCTTCAGAAGATGCATCTAGGAATGTCACATAGCACGGACCTACTAGAGGCCGGGGCTCTGATGGCTCTAGTTTCTCTTGGCAGGGGGCATCATCATCATCTTTTCTTTGGACTGAACAGTTAGGGCGACAGGAGCCACTGCTGAACTTAATTTTTATGCTTCTAATCCATTGTTTATACAGATTCTGCATACTTTGTGGTCCATTGATCAACCCAAATGGAACCATAGTCATTCCATCCAACACCCTGAGATCTTTGGCCTCTGAGGTTTCTGTAGGGACATCAATGAGATCATCCTCTATCAGAGGGAATTCTTCATCTGCACTTTCATAACCTACTTCGTTTTCTTCCTCACCATTTTCATCCTCTTCCTCTGGAGGCTCTGTCTCTGCTTCTGTAGAGGCTCTGTAGGAGAAGAATAGATCTTCTGCCTCTGCATCTGCTTCGGCTCCTGTCAGAGCTTCTAATTCTACTTCTGGCTCTGGCTCTGTATCTGTTACTGTCTTTGTAACTGTCTCTGTATCCGCTATGTCTCTGTTCTGAAGCCGCTCTGTATCTGCTCTGCCTCTATAATGTCTCTGCTCTGTAACTGTACTGTCTCGGTATTGTCTCTGCTCTGTCTCTGTGACTGTCATGTAACAGGGAGAATAGTACATCCATGCTTCTATTTCACTGTCAGAGTTGATTTTAGAAGTTAATTCTAGTTGAGGTAGGAGGTATTCACCCATGGACAAGGATATTACTTCCCTTGGTAGTTGGCTTACAGTGCCCACTGTTAGGGACTCTGCCTCTGTTTTCTTAGGAAAGATCTGCTTAACAGCCTCTTCATCTCCTGATGTACCATCTGTTACCTCATTAGAGGAGTCAGTTATGACTTCGATGGATGTGGATCCATTGCCTTTTTGCGATCCATACAGCTTTAACACCGCTTTGTTGGGTCCTCTGCCTAGGGTTAGGGTTCCTTTGAACCACTCTGTCCTGGCTCTTGCTTCAAAAAGCCAAGGTCTTTCCAACAGCAAAAGGTATGAGGTCCCATAAGAATTTGATTTGATCACCAGGTATGTCAACTAATAGTCTCTTCCTGCAAGGGTTGTTTTTACGTATGGGAGGATACCTAACGGTTTGACTCTGCTTTAGTCTGCAAATCTGATAAGCCACTGTGTAGGTTGATTTCCTTACAATCCTAAGTCCTTCATTGTGACATCTGTCATTATGTTTATTGATGAGCCTCCATCAATCAATGCATCTGAAGTAAAGCGTCCTTCTATCCATACACTAATCTCTGGGGTTCCAGGATCTAGGAAGGCGTTAACCACATCGACTTCCTTTACAGGCTCTGGGCCTTATTGGTCTTGGTCGCTGTTGAAGGAGCGATCCTTAGTCCACGTCTTCTTGTCAAGATGCTTTTGAATTTCTTTCGGTAGCTAGAAGACAACATCAGCAACTGTCGAAATGTTAAGTTTGGTTTAAAAGTGTCTAGGTCTTTGACCAAGTCATAATCTTTGATAGGATCCATAGGCTTCTCTAGCCGGCTGGGGAATGGGGCTACACCCATTTTCATCTTTTCTTTTTCTTCTAATAATTGCAGCAGCGGCACTTCTTCTATTTCTGGAGATGCTTCTGTATCATCCATCTCCTGGACCTCTAGTCATGTCTCTGGGACTGTCTCTGTAACTCTCTGTGGCACTACAGTGCTCTGTACTGTACTGTTCTGTTCTGTACTGCTCTGTCCCTCTGTTGGCAAGTTGAACTTCACAGTCTTGGTAGAAGAGTTATTTTCATTCTGAACAACTAGTTCCTTCTTCTTGGTGTGCGTAACAGCGGCAACTTCCAACTCTACCAAATTGGAGGCAGGCTCTTGTACCTTCTGTTGGCTATCAGTGGCATTGGCCTTTACAAGGACTGGACTTTGTGAAATACGTGGGATCTAGAGCATGGCAAATGCGGAAGCTACGAAGGTTGAAAGAGGAAAAAGAAACTCATGAAGACATTAACCCTGACTAGGACAAATTGTTACACAAGTGAATTAGGTTCCAAGATTGAGACTTGGACTCATAAACACAATCTTGTGTATTGATAGTGACATGACACTTTACTGGAAAGAAAAGAGTACTATCATTGCATTAGAAAAAGAGTGCAAGTACAATGCTTTATAGGAATTGAGTGGTGGTACTTTCTCCTACTGTGCATATGGGATTCTGGTCCTGAGCCTTCACTGCTTCTCACAAAGGGACTAAAGTAGGTGTGATTGCAAATATCTCAACACCCCTCCTCAATCACAACCAAAAGTACAAAGTGTGTAGCGGCTTTAGTGAAAGCAACACCTGCAAAGTGTGGGCACACCATAAACATGGAAAAAACACCAGAGACTGTCGCAGAAAAGGCTAAGTGTGGGTACCACAAACATGATGGACATCTAGAGGCTGTAGCAGGGACCTCACAAAGTGTATAGAGGTTGTAGTACAAGGATAACTGAGGAGTTTACAAGTTTATGTTTGAGGCATGAGGGCTAGGAAATACAAAACTAAAAAAGTTTATCTAAATTGGTGCGCAGATTGGTCGCTGTATGCTCACGTAGTGAATCCCGGAAGGTCCCCAAGAACAATGAACTCTACCTTTTTGCACAAATTACAATGTAAAAAGCATGAACGACAAGAGCAAGAGACCAATTGGGTTCAATCTCCCCCCATGCCTTGTGTGAGCGCTTCACAAAGCATGTATTTTATGTATATTTCCATCTTCATGCTCAATAATAGCCCAATTTACAAAAATATGGCAAGCTTTTAGCTTTTGAGTTTGCTTTTTACAAAAATAGGAAATAAAGCTAATGGATGGTGCCCAAAGAGTCTGGCACGCCCAACACAATGTCCCAAATAGAAATAACATATCCGTGCGCATAGGCGCATACAAAATAATAATCAATAATCGATGCCTCAATAGACATAACAAAATACAGGCGTGACACCTATCAAAATATAATCCATAGGTCGAATACTTGCTAGACTCCAATGCTTTCCTCCGCCACTTCTGCTATCTCTACACATCAACTGAAGCATTCACAATCATTAGTAAAATAATACAATTAAACCGACAAAAGTGAATACCTAGCAGTCTTCAGCTACATAAATAAATCAACTAGTTAGAAATAAATCTTAACCTTAATTTATTACGAGTGCGCACTCTAAACTCATAAACGTTTATTAATTTAATATGCATTTTGCGGAATCACTCGCTATGGAATCACCCATGTACACACTAAATTAATGAAACGTCCGAAAAGGACAGGCGTCCCCATCAACTTTTCACACAAAGAATCCACTTTGTGTATGAGCCCCGGTCATCAAAGTTTACGGAATCCACCTTAAAACCTCACGGAATCCACCGTGGAATATGCCTCCTGGCATCATACCCCCTCAATAGACATAACAAAATATAGGCGTGATGCCTATCAAAATATAATCCATAGGTCGAATACTCGCTAGACTCCAATGCTTTCCTCCGCCACTTCTACTATCTCTACACATCAACTGAAGCATTCACAATCGTTAGTAAAATAATACAATTAAACCGACAAAAGTGAATACCTAGCAGTCTTCAGCTACATAAATAAATCAACTGGTTAGAAATAAATCCTAACCTTAATTTATTACGAGTGCGCACTCTAAACTCATAAACGTTTATTAATTTAATATGCATTTTGCGGAATCACCCGCTATGGAATCACCCATGTACACACTAAATTAATGAAACGCTCGAAAAGGACAGGCGTCCCCATCAACTTCTCGCACAAAGAATCCACTTTGTGTATGAGCCCCGATCATCAAGAATCCACCGTGGAATATGCCTCCTGGCATCATGAATAGAAGGACTGATGAGGTCTGTCCTTCTCCTGGTGGTCTTCTTCTTCTTTTTCTTCTTCCTTTGCTCCATTTTCTTCTTCTTCTTTGACTGCAACTAGATAGGCCTTTTGGGACCTCTTTCTGGCGTGGCAGAACTTCTCGGTGTGTCCGGTCCTTTTGCAGAAGTCACAGAAGAGTTGATCCTTCCTTGCCTTTGTTCCTGTTGCCAACATATAATGCATGCTCATCTCTAAAGGTACTTGGTTCTTCCTTGGTTTTTAGCTTCTTTTCCTCCTCTAACAGTGATGCCTGGATATCAACAAGTTCAAGATTTGGCATGTTGATTAAAGTTGTTGATACATTATTATATTCAGGAGGCAAACTCTTAAGTAGAACACCGATGCAAACATCTTCTTCCATTTTAATGTTGATTCCTGCAAGTTGGGTTAGAAGTCCTTCCATGTAATTTAGATGTGTGGCAAGTGATGTGCTGGACTTCATTTCAAGCCTGAAAAACTCAATTAAGAGACCATACTTTGATGATTTAGACTGTGCACCAAACAAGGTGTCAAGTCTCTTCTATGTATCCTATGAGGTCTCACAGTTATCCACATGGTGGATATAGCTGTCATCTAGCTCCAGTTTGATAATGGCCTGAGCCTTATCATCATTCTTTTGCCAAGTGATAGCAAGATCCGCATCACGAGGCTTGTTTTCTTTTCCAGTGGTAATGGCCGAGTATGAAACCCGACTCCTTTGAAACGGGCAGTTGGAGAATCTTTGCCCATGTTTGACTTGAGAGACCAACAGCAAATTAGCTTCAAATGACTGAGAATAACTAGGAATGAGTTGATCTTTGTATGTGTCAAAAGACACAAGCAATGGCAATGAAGTATCAAAAGATACTAGTTTGAAATTTGATGTTTGTTGCTTGAGTTTGACTTGATGATCTTCAAAAACTCTTCATAGATTTTCCTCCTTGCTGATTTGATGGTTGAATATTTGCTGAAAACTTCAGATTAGAGTGGCCTTGGCTTGGTTTAAGTGGCAGGAGAGAGAAAATGAAGAAAAAATGAGCTTAAAGGTAAGTGGCTATGGTTGTCCTATCAAAATAGGGACCAGCAAACTGGTAAATGAGCTCCCACGCGCTCCACAGGTTGAATATGCTCAAACCCTTTGAAAAAGAGAACCCTCACTAATGGATCTAACTCCCCCTAAGAGGGTTTGTACTCATTATGCTTGAGTTGAGAGATCTAAGCCTTCAAAGTGGTCATTGTCAAAACTGCGCCCAGATTTGGAAAAATGCAAATGTCGGGCATGGTGTGCATCAATATCCTTGATTTTTGTGCCAAGAAGTTGCGACTTGACCTGAAGAACAAATCTCGAGAAGAAAGCTTGAAGAGATATGGCCTGATTGATGAGATATGTCTACTCCAACAGAGGTAGGTAGGTTGTGTCCACATACATAGTTATGGCAGTAACTCTGAAAAGAGGCAATGCTGAAGCTATAGTTGCCCAATCTCAATGATTGAGGTGCCAACAAGGAGCTTTGGAAGTAGAGAAACACTTCTCCAAAAGAAAGTTCAGAGATATTTGGTCTGTGGAGAGAAATATGAAAGGCTTCAAACTGACAGGGTGCTGTTGTCTATTGCTGCCATGGAAGCTTCATTGAAGGTAGGAATGCAAATGAAGTTGGAGATAGGGTCCAGTACTCAAACTAAGCTGAGAAGAGATGGAAAGGAGCTGAGAGGAGTGAAAGGAGAGTTGGGCCATGCTCAACTGAGCTCTGATACCATGTGAAATACGCGGGATCTAGAGCATGGCAAATGCGGAAGCTACGAAGGTTGAAAGAGGAAAAAGAAACTCATGAAGACATTAACCCTGACCAGGATAAATTGTTACACAAGTGAATTAGGTTCCAAGATTGAGACTTGGACTCATAAACACAATCTTGTGTATTGATAGTGACATGACACTTTACTGGAAAGAAAAGAGTACTATCATTGCATTAGAAAAAGAGTGCAAGTACAATGCTTTATAGGAATTGAGTGGTGGTACTTTCTCCTACTGTGCATATGGGATTCTGGTCCTGAGCCTTCACTGCTTCTCACAAAGGGACTAAAGTAGGTGTGATTGCAAATATCTCAACAGACTTGGACAATCCTTTGCAGTGTGGCCTTCACCTTTGCATCGACTGCATAAGGGCTTGTAATCCACAAATCGTCTAGGGTTTGGAAAATTCGGGGAGATATGTCCCTTTTCTCCACATCTGTAACATTCCACCTTTGATCTCTAACCACTGCCAGACTGTCGTCCTCTGCAACTTTGAGAGGGAAACCTCCTTGGACCAAAATTAGGACAAAATTCCCTAGGCTTGGGTCCAATATCCTGTGTTGTCATTTTGGATTCTAGCAAGTTGAATCTTGCATTTTCATCCTTCTGTCTTCGTTCCTGCATCTCTCTCAGAGAGTAAATATCCTTTGTATGGTTCTTTTGCAAATAGTAGGAACAGAAGGCTCCAGGAATGGAGTACATTCAGTGGCTAAATGTCCCGCTTGATGACACTTTCCACACCATGTATTAGAGCGCATCATATCTCTTCCAGCTCCCACAAGAGTGGATATATTGGCGGTATTCATGTTCAGCGTCTGTAGCTGCTCTGTAATCACATCCAGAAGCTCTTTCTTGATACTTGCAATTGAGTTGGATAAGTAGTCCTTCAGATTTTCACCTCCTGAAGTACTTGTAGTGGGATTTTGAAAAGCGTTTGTAATTACTACATACACTGGTTGGGTCGATCCAAAAGGTCCTTTGTTTTGATCTCTGATTCAAAGCTCCTGTTGAGACTTGGGGTTGTTGATTCCAGTTGGTAGGATTCCACTGTTGTTGAGTCGCCATTGGAGGAACTGTTTAAGGCCACTGTTGTTGTGGTTGAACAATCATTTGAGGCACTGTCGTCTACGGTGACCACACTCGATTAGGTGCATTGTACTGCAGCAGTGTTTGCATCTGGGGATAGGGGTAGGGAATTTTCCTTGGGACTGCATTTGGTGGGTATACCATTCCTAGCATGGGAGGAGATAAGATTCCTCTTCCTGGATTCATTAACAGCGTTGCTTCAACTTCGTCATACAATCTTTCACCTTCCACTGCAGCTTGTAGATTGACTAGTCTTCTCAATTCTACGAACTTGCGAACTTCTAGTTGTAGGCCTCTGAGGAACACTCCTTTTTGGATTCCTTCATCCAAATGATGGTTAGTCCATCTCTTCAGGATGGATTCCATTTGCGAGACATAAGCTTCCACTCTTTCTCCAGAGGACTGACTTATGTTCATGAACTCCTCTTGTATCCGCTCTTCAAAAACTTCTCGCCTAAATTTAGTGAGGAAGGCCAACTTCAGGTCGTCCCATGTGCCAAAAGTTCCTGCTGCTTGTCTCTCATACCACTGAAACGCCGTGCCCTTGAAAGCAGCGGGGAATATTGCTAACCAATGCTCATGGGTTCTGGCATTGTTAGCCACACATTCTACCATAAATTCTGCTACATGAAGATCAGGGTCTTAATTGTACTCTCTCTTAAAAACTGGCAATGGGACTACATTTGCTGGCCTGTCATCAATACTTCCAGGACGAATCTGACTAGGAAGGGGACCTTGAGTTGCCATGGGGAGTTCTGTAAAGAGTGCTTTTAGGGCCTCAAAGGAGGCTTCTGGTGCAAGCTCGTTCTCAGCTTTGATTTTTGCCTTCTCTCTTCTTATGTACCTCTGGACTTGTTCTAACGCTTGCCTCTTGATTGCGTCATTCATCAGGGGGCTGGCTCCAACTAGTTGGTCTAGACTCAACAGGATAGTATCAGAGAGGGCTTCAGTCTCTCTAAGGGATTCTCTAGCCAACATCTCCTCTACTTCCTTCTTTTCAACATCTCTAAACTCGGTTTTCAAACCACTACAGAGGGGAAGATATTCTATTCTGAAGGTATCAAAACTCATTCTTCTTAGGATTGTTATTGCGTCATTATAATAATGCCAATTTTTAACGATTTCAACAGTGTATGTTGTGAAAAACACTCTGCCTACCAACTTTCAGTGGGTTCCTAATTGGACAAACATAAGATTGTCAGTGCACCAAGCATCCCACGTATCTTGCTGTTGAGCATCCACGAACAAATTCTAACTCTTTTCCTTCTTGTTTTCGTGAACCTCCACAGACCACGACTCTTGAAGCTTCTTCACAATCTCCCACTTGATGATGTCTGGAAACTTCTCAATGAATGCTAAATCTTCCATGGATGGTCATTCTCTCTTTTTTTGCTCTTCAGTTTGTTCCCAAACAGTTTGCCACCAAGATGCAAGTTTTTGTTGCTTCAACAGGAAGAGGAAATGGTCCACCACATAGAGCATGCATCATGATGGTGATATGTTTCCGCCATTGTGGGATAAAATTCTTGTGGAAAGTGGCTTTGATTATGAGAAATTCCAACTCTTTAGTGGAAGAAGGAACTTTGCAAACATCCATTGAATTCTCCTCTTCTTGGCCATGCCATTTCCTTCATTTTTAGCCTCTTCTAATGCTTGTTGATGGCAAGTTTCCCCGGCTGCGCACAAAAAACATGGAGCCCCAAGAGGAACACCAAGGAAAAGGGAATTCTCTTGCAAGAAAATCTATCTTGTAACATCAACAAGTTTTTATTTCATTCTTTTGATCATCAAAACAAAGAAAACAGCAATTCTTCACACAGCATCATAGTAGATATCTCCCACAGATTTGATAGAATCAACCATAATCTTCAACATCTTCATAGAATCCACCAATATAACAAAGAACACAAAATAATACACCATCTTTGAATGGAAATCGATCACATATTATCCTTCTTCAATGTCTTCATAGTTCTCTCTCTCAATCCCTCATATACAATTACATTGTTTTTATAGAATTGGCTATCTCTGGATCTCTCTCTCTCTCTCTCTATCAATAGTACATCATATCCTCACTACAATACTCTCATAATAACTCTCAATAATCCTTCTTAGGTCGTGGATGCACCTCCCAAGAGGTATGTCTGATATGAAGAGTCACCAGAGCCATTACAGTGTCTTTTCACAGCTCACTACTATCACTGTCACTTAGTCTTCTCTTCATCTTCAACAGCTGCTTCTTCCATTTGTTTTAGCTCTTTTGAACTTAGATTCATCCTTTCCAAAGGTTAAAAAATTTTCCCAAAGTCACACATACATTCTACAGAACACTTACAGAAGGTCTACAAAACAGTTACAGTACAGTACCAGAGCAACTACAGTACAGTTACAGTACAGAGATAGAGCAGAGACAGAGGCTCTACAGAAGGTCTACAGAGGGTTATAGAAGGTCATCAGAACCTCATAACTCATACTCAAACCATTTCAAACTATCAAAAACTATTCAATAGGCTTCCAAAAAATCTCAATCTTCATCAATCATCAATCCATGCTTCATACAGAAGACAATCAAAACAAAACAGAAGCTATACAGAACCAATCAGAACCTATTAGAACATCACAGAGCTTCATATCTCCACTAAGAATCATCATGAACTTTCAAAACATAATCAATACCATCCAAAACACTCTCAAATACTTCTATTAATAACCATACATCACTCTAAATCCATCAAAAATCAATCATTTAGACCTCAAAACCCCATTCATCCTTTTCTAAGACAATAACACTTCCCAAAACATCCATACATCCAACATAACACTCAACAAAAACAAATCGTACAAACCTCAGAACAACAGGACAACAAAAGAACAGAACTACAGAAGCTACAAAACCTTACACAAGATCAACAAAGACCATAAAAACCACAAAAACCAAACCAAAACCAATTCAATTTTTCATAAACCTTTTAACACAACCTCAACCATCTCTCAAAACATCCATTCAACCATCTATCAAAACAAAAACAAAATAGAAGAAAATCAGACCTTACAGAACCAAACAGAGAGAATCATAGAACCCTTTAAAACAATATATCCTCATCAAAAACCAACATAAACCCTTCAAACATACTCAAACCATTCCAAAAACTTCAAAACATCTTCAAATTCAAAACAATCAATCACTAAGAATAACCATTCAACAACAAAAACAACAAAAAATAGGTCCAAAAAACAAATCATTTTCACACTCAATATATCCCCACACTTAGAAAGGAAGCATCCTTGCGACCTCAAAAAGAAAAGGAGAATAAAAGCTCTAATATCTACTAAAAAAAATCTTCAATCCATCACAAGTCACCAATTACTATCACTTCCCCAACATATTAGCTTCATAGAACCTTTATCTAAAACACATATGAAAGGAAAACCAATAACACCAAGAACCCTTCCAACATCACAAAACCAAAATAACTCAAAATATTAAAGGATATAAAAGTTCAACATCCAAGTCTCCAACTACAACCATGTTATAACTAACATCATCAATCTTCATAGCTTCATCTTCATTAGCTCCAGACAATCAAAAACAAAAAAAACACATCACCCAACACAAAGACTGAAAACCTTTTTTTTTTTAATTTTTGAAAAATTATTGATCATGTTCTTGAATTTTCAAAGGATTTTAAATGATAAATGCATTTTTATAAGATTTTTCCATGAAAGAATTATATCTCGAAAAATATTTTGATATTTTCCATTCCAAAAATTTGTCCAAAATATGAAAGAATATGAATGTGATTTTTTGGAATTTAAAAAAATGGTTTTTTTTACTTTTATGTATTTTTGGAATTTTTATGAATTTCCATCATTTTATGAATGATTTTGGTCAATTTTATTTTTTTAAAAATTATTTAATGGCATTTTTCATTTGGAAAAAATTGCAAAATGTAGGAAAAGATTTTCATCAAATTTTTTGTAATTATTTTGAATTTTTTTAATGATTTTTCATAATTTTAAATATTTATTAATTGAATGATTTTGAAGGGATTTTCGGGATTAAAATATGAATACCCGGGTACACGCGTGTGAACAGAGGCAACCTCGCATGCCCACAAACAAGTTTGATGTGCATTCTCATGTGTGAACACCTACGAAGACCATGGAGACATCGACCATGCACGGAAAACCACGCACAACTGCATGTGGACAGCCGCTACAAAAGCACGTCCATGTGCAGGAACACGCACGAACGATTGGAAATGAGGTGCAGGTAGAGGGGGTGCCGTAAGAGGGGACATGTGGGGGAAAGGGGGGCTAATAGGGGGTGGGGGTTAGTGGGTAGGCGGGTAGGGGGTAGTGGGAGGGGTAGGGGTAGGGGTAGGGAAAAAAAAGGGGTTGTTAGGACGGTGGGTGGGAAATAGGGGTGGGGAGTTTTGGTGGGTGGGCAGGTGGGTTAGGGGGGCTAGTGGGTAGGAGGGTGGGTGGGTGGTTGCAGGTCAGCGGGATGGGGGGCAGTGACGAGTGGCCGAGTAAGCAGGCGGCACGGTCATGGTAGCAAGCACGGCGACAGCGACTACGCGGCGAGCACAACAGCACACCGGTGAGAAGGGAGGGGAGGAGGAGGGAGAAGAGTGTGGAGAGGGAGGGAAGGTAGAGATGGAGGAGATGGAGGAGTAAGGGGAGGAGGGGAGGGTGGCAATGAGGAAGGGTGGAGATGGAGAAGAGGGAGGAGGAGGAGGAGGAGGAGGAGGAGGAGGAGGAGGAGGAGGAGGAGGAGGAGGAGGAGGAGGAGGAGGAAGAGGAAGAGGAAGAGGAAGAGGAAGAAGAAGAAGAAGAAGAAGAAGAAGAAGAAGAAGAAGAAGAAGAAGAAGAAGAAGAAGAAGAAGGAAAGAGGGAGGGAGAGCAGAAGCATGGAGAGAGGGGAGAGAGACCTCAGCGGGATGGGGGGTAGTGGCGAATGGCCGAGTAAGCAAGCAGCACGGCCATGGTAGCAAGCACGGCAATGGCGACTACGTGGCGGGCACAGCGGCACACCAGTGAGAAGGGAGGGGAGGAGGAGGGAGAAGAGTGTGGAGAGGGAGGGAAGGTAGAGATGGAGGAGATGGAGGAGTAAGGGGAGGAGGGGAGGGTGGCAATGAGGAAGGGTGGAGATGGAGAAGAGGGAGGAGGAGGAGGAGGAGGAGGAGGAGGAGGAGGAGGAGGAGGAGGAGGAGGAGGAGGAGGAGGAGGAGGAGGAGGAGAAGAAGAAGAAGGAGAAGGAGAAGAAGAAGAAGAAGAAGAAGAAGAAGAAGAAAAAGAAGAAGGAGGAAAGAGGGAGGGAGAGCAGAAGCATGGAGAGAGGGGAGAGAGAGAGAGGGAGGGATCGGGGAGAGAGAAGAAGAAAGAAAGAGAGAAAGAAGAGGAGAGAGAAGAGGGAGGAAGGAGAGGGGGAGCCGTTGGAAAGGGGAGTGATTTAATTTTTTGAATTAAAAAAATAAAAAATAAAAGATAAATAAGAAAAAATAATAATAAGTGGAGCCCCAAGAGGAACACCAAGGAAAAATGGATTCTACTACAAGAAAATCTATCTCGTAACATCAACAAGCTTTTATTTCATTCTTTTGATGACCCAAAACAAAGGAAACATCAATTTTTCACGCACTATCATAGTAGATATCTCCCACGGATTTGATAGAATCAATCATAATCTTCAACTTCTTTATAAAATCCATCAATAGAACAAGGAACATAAAAGAATACACCATTTTTAAATGGAAATCAATCACATAGTATTCATCTTCAATGTCTTCATAGTCTACTCTCTCAATCTCTCATATACAGTTACATTGTTTTGATAGAATTGACTCTCTGTCTCTGTCTCTCTCTCTCTCTCTATCAATAATACATCATCTCCTCACTACAATACTCTCATAATAACTCTCAATAATCCTTCTTAGGTCGTGGATGCACCTCCCAAGAGGTATGTCTAATGTGAAGAGGAACTAGAGCCACTACAGTGTCTCTTCACAGCTCACTACTGTCACTGTCACTTCAGTCTTCAACAGCTGCTTCTTCCATTTGTTTTAGCTCTTTTGAACTTAGATTCATCCTTTTCAAAAGTTAGAAAACTTTTCCCAAGTCACACATACATTCTACAAAATACTTAGAGAAGATCTACAGAAACAGTACAATACAGTACAAGAGCAGATATAGAATAGTTACAAAGCAGAGACATAGCAGAGACAAAGACTCTACAGAAGGTTTACAGAGGGTTACAGAAGGTCATCAGAACCTCATAACTCATACTAAAACCATTCCAAACTATCAAAAACTATTTAATAGGCTTTCAAAAGATTTCAATCTTCATCAATTATCAATCCATACTTCATACAAAAGAAAATTAGAACAAAATAGAAGCTATATAAAAGGTATACATAACCAATCAGAACCTCAACATAACCCATCAGAACATTACAGAGCTTCATATCTCCACTGAGAATCATCATGAACTTCCAAAACATAATCAATATCATCCAAAACACTCTCAAACACTTCCATTATCAACCATACATCACTCTAAATCCATCAAAAATCAATCATTTAGTCCTCAAAAACAACAAAAATCAGTCAAAAATTCAATCTTTTTCCACTCTCAACATATCCCCACACTTAGAAAGGAAATGTCCTCGCGACCTAAGGAAAAGAAGAATATAAGTTCACTAAAGAGCTCAATTTTATCTTCCGTAGGATCTTCAATAATCTCGCCAAACCACGACCCCAACTTATTACCTGTATCACTAGAAAAAACTACTAAAGGAAAATGTCGTTATTCATTAACACATCTGATTAATCAATTGGAAGTCATAACAAATTTGTAAAGGATATAATAGGTTCTTCTTCAGCTTTCCACCATAGGCTTTCCATCCACCATCAATAGTTTGAAAAGAGATCTCGAACAAATTATTCTCAATCAGCACGAACTCATCACATACAATCAACCCACAACACACACACTAAATGCTAACACAACCATCTGAATGACACCTCCAAAAAGAGATATATATAATTAAGAATCATCCAAAATACATTGCAAAGGCATCAATGAAGGTGATCCCTTTTGAAGGCTTGGTGGTTTCAAAAACGATCCATGGAGAAGGACTCATCTACAAATGTCTTTGGAGGATTTTGAAAGAATTGCAGGCAGCACATCCTTTCTAGAAAAACAAGGTATCTGCTAGGTAGACATAGGGCATGAAAATAGAGGGCATCCAACTATTGGGAATCAATGTTCACATTGACATTCATACAAAGCTTTGGAATGGACTTTTGATCATCATGGGAATGCCTATGCATATATGTTAGATACCAAGCAAAATGAGCTATCAATCTCACTGAAGGATCTAGAGATTGTGAATATTGGTGAGCAAAATGGAGGTAATTCTAGTATACTTGACTAGCAGTAGTCCTGTCCCCTGGAATTATTGGCCAGTTAATCTATGGTCCCGTGAGAGAATCAGTCGAGCTCCATCCTCTTCTTCTGGGAATCTGTCGATCAAAGCCTTCATACTCACTAACCAAGTGAGGGGGTTGAGAAATAGAAGTGGCAAGAGATGGAAGTGGAATAAGTAAAAGAGGATGAAGAGATGTAGGCAAAATCATAAAAGGAGGAATAAGATAAAGGAGTGGTTGAAAATTTAAGTGAATCAGTTAGGAAAGCTGTCAATTAATAAATAGGAAAAGTAGAAGGTATATGGATAGATGGTGAAGGGCGTGGTGGAGAAGGGAAAAAAACTCTATTTTCGATGAAAGAACAATAGGTAAATATAGAAATTTGAGGAAAACCCTGAGGTTGGAAAAGAAGAGGTAAGATAGCTGCTGAGTTGGTTTGATAAAGGGGAAGATAAGTATCATAGTGATGAGCCATTTGTTGGTAGTACAATAGGCTAGGAACAGAGGGACCTAAAACTGATATTCTCTGATAGGCATCAAAAAAGGATGAATCAAATGGATGGTTCTTGAAAAGACAAGCTAGGAGATCCACCCTCAGTTGGTTAGTGCTCTGCACATAAGTAGAAGTTGTATTCTGACGTTGATTCAGGACCACAGAATCAATCATTGAATGCCATGAATTGTTAGGGCAAGTAGCCACTTTTGAAGAATAACACTGAAACATGTCATCTATTCGTAACTCCAAATAGTTGACATATAAAACAGCTTGCAAAACCACATCTCCCACATACCAGACCAGATCTACATCATCTGAAATCAACAGATCACCTCGTAGATACATGTAAGATAGCAGCATGGTATCCGTCGTCACAGAACCTTCAAACACCATACGGACCACTTCTGTTAGCAACTCAGAAGACCAAGCCCCACTCCAACCATCCTCTGGAAGAGGAAGATCCATCATTGAAAGCTTCATATAGAAGGCCAACTTCTGCAACTGATAGTGGACAAAGAAAGAATGGTCTGGAGGAACATACTCCTGAAAGTGCTCAAATGTAGACCATAATAAATCCATCCTGGACTGCAATCTTTCCACTTTATCTTGAAACAATGGACACAATGTGGCCTATCTCTGGAGAACTGCCAAGTCATGCTTAGAGATAGAAGGAATAATAGGAACATTGGGGCTTGGAGGAACGGACCATGACTGTGCCAGTTGGTCTTGCAACTCCTTAATCTGGGAAGCTTCTGGTTCCACTGTATTATGAGCAGTCTGTAAAGCTTATAGTTTTGCATCTAAAAGAGTTTGAAACTCTTGAGCTTCTTTGGACATTCTCTCTTTCTCCTCCGAGACTCTAGTGACCTCTGACTGAGCTTCTGTCAACTGAATCTTCAAAGAAGATATTTCTTCTCTCTGGGTCGCAATCATTTGGGTCTGGTGCTCCATCTGTTTAAACAAATATGCAAGTGTGTCTTTAGCAGAGGCTAACTCTGAGGTTGCCTTATGCAACTGGTCTTTGGACTGCATCAGTTCTTCATAGAAAGAAGCATACAGTTGTTGAGCACAAGCTGTCATTGAAAGTTCAATCGAACTCTGGATATCATTACAAAGGAATGGAATAGCATCTCCTGACACTAAATTGTTCAATGAAGGGACTGATAAACCCTCTCTATGTGCCCTGAATAAATTATTGCATGTGAGGTAAACAGGGAGGTCACTACCAGATGTAGCAGGAATTGTGACTGAAGGAAGAACTGAGGGAGTTTTATCTGCCACACGCTTCAAGCACTTCCGCTGAATGACCAATAGAGGAGAGGAATCAAGATCCTCTATGTCAATAGGTTCTGACTCTTCTGAAGGTGGAGGGGGAGGTACTGGATCAGATGGAGGAGGTGGTAGCACACCCTTCTTAAGGCTTGAGTACATCAAGAAAGCATATAAGTAGGAACCATAGGTGACATTTGTGACATTTCCTTTGGTTACTTTGACAAAATGTTGGTCCATCTTCGTAAGCAGGTAAGTACTCCAATCAATAGCTACCCCTTTTAACACCATCCTAGAAGCTGTGGAGAGCTCTTTGGATAAGTAATGGGATGGTGTTTTGGCATGCATAAACCTATCTTGGAGAAACTGGCAGACTAACTTCCAAAGAGGATCAGTGATCATGGAAAAAGATACTCCTGAAGTGTTTATCACTTTCTTGACATCCAGAATCTCTTTGGTCTGCTTCTGTAACAGCTTGAAAATCTCATCGTTGGAGAATAATTGTCTGGCTATAACAAAGGGCTCTCCTTTGTAGGAAAGAGACAAAGCCTTCCCTAACCCTCGGGGTGTCAACACCATGGAAGCACCATGAACCAAGCCCGACTTCTTACTGTATGATGCAAGAAACTCATCACACAGGGATGGATCATCTGGAATCAATGGGAATGAAGCAGCCACGGAAGTCGCAAGTCTAGCTTTCGCTATAGGCTCAAAAGCCAATAGGGAAGAATAATCCCTACTGATCAGCGGGACATATTGGATAGGAGGAGGAGCATGAGGCGCCATTCAGATGGAAAACACACACACCACAAAACACAGACAATCACAAAGAATGCTTGCAAAACAACCAAAATAGCTATAAAAAAGAAATCAATCAAAAGAAGGACACACTCATAAATGTAACTAACCAATTTACCACCCCAAACAACCCACATCCTAGAAAAAATTTGGCATGACCTCTACACATACGTGACTGAAAACTTCATGCGATGCAACAAGCAAGCATCCAAACCCTGTATCAGGAAAAAAAGAGAAAGAACTACAAACCGCACCCATAATCGTAGCACATAAGCAAATCATAATACCATAAAAATCTAATTAGGACCTGACCATAGCTTTTAACCAACAATTTCAGCTTCTAAGAGGACTTTACGTGCCCATCCCACGAAGCGTGTTTATTAAAAAGGGAAAAAAAGTGTAGTGAGGAGAAATGGTTTTAATGAAGGTTCATTTTAAGAAATTATTAACAATGGGTGATATTTTATTAAGTTATAAACCTTAATAAGAAAAGGACGGTTCCTTCTTATAATTTTAATTAAAATTTATTAGGGTTAAGCAGTGCTTAAATGAAACCCGGACTACGATTCCCAAACTGGGGTCTCTAAATGCAAATTCATTAATTAAAAATTAATGGTGATGTGGAGCGCTTTTTTGCTAGCCCGTGCTTTTTTTTTGTGACAGCTGGTTCTTTTTTATTAAAAATTAAGGTGCCTCTTAAGCGCACCTAGCGCATGTAAAGTGAACGGTTGGTTGATTTTTAAGTTATTAGAAACTGTGTGTTTAGCCTGCATGTGCGTGAAAAAGTGTTTGAATATAGTTCATTTTAGCAATTAATTGTGGTTAAGGGATGATAAAAAATGAATAAAGCTCAAAAATAAATAACTGGTAGGGGTGTGTATGCAATAGATTGAAGGCGCACTAAATAGTCCCCAAATGCAAGGAATCCAGTAAAAAAAAACAAGCATCACTGATTGAAAAAAACAAAGCACCTTAGTGTTATTTTGATTTGCTTTTGAATTTGTTTATTTGTTTGTTTTCTTTTCTGTTTTTTTTAAGTTGTATTTTAGGTTTGTTTGTATTGTGTATATTGTGTGGGTTTTGTTTTGTTTATTTTGTTATTTTTTCTTTTTCTATTTTTATTTTTTTAAATAATTAAATCGAGATATAGGACACATAAATATGTTGTGAAGTGTAAGGGTGGAATTTCAGCAATCCAACAAGTCTCAACAAGGTGTTTTAATTTATCCATGACTTTTCAGCTGATTTTTGGAATTTAAAATGAATTTTCATGAGGTGAAATATTAAATTTAGGGTTTTGGCTTCAAATAATACTTTAGCCATTTATGGAAGCATTTTCAATTGAGAAATTATTGGCAAAAGGGGCAAGGGGGTTTGTGAAAATTTTTTAAAAAAAATGGAAATATTTCTAAATTTTTACCAATTTTTAATGAATTTTACTCATTTTACATTTATTTTTGAATGCATTTTCAAATTTTAAATTTGTTGCAATTTATTTTCTCAAATTTCCACTTTAAAAAAATAGTGCAAATGATTTCACGAATGTTAGACATTTTTAGAAAATTTTTACAATTTTTTTGGATTTTAAATGAATTTTAATGATTTTTTGAAAGTTTTTAGGTGTTTTATGTTTATTTCTATGTGTTTTTATGTATTTTGCGGGTTTGGAAATTAACAGGCGGTACTTGAGCTGCTTGTGAACAACAGAGGATGACTGCGTGTGAACGACTGGCTGCAACACACTACTGCACGAACGAATCAGAAGCTCGTCCTCGTGCGTGAATGCCCGCTAGCACACCCGTACACCGATAGCGGCCGCAGGGCGTGGGAACAAGGGAAGGAGAAGGGAGAAGGGGCAGAAATGGGGGGCTTGAAGTGAGTGACCGAAGTGAATTAGGTGAACTGAGTATGGAAAGTCAATTAGGTTAGCGTAGGCAGTTAAATCAATGAGGTTAGTTTAGTTGGGTTTGTTAAGTTGAGTAAGTGAGTTTAGACTACTAAGTTGATTAAGTTAGTTTAGTCTGTTAAGTTGAGTAAGTTAGTTGAAGTAAATGAAGTTATGTTAGTTAATTAGGTTAGTGTAAGTAAATTAAATTATGTCAGGACTAACCAGGGGGTGGAAGGGGGGACGGCCGATGACGACGTAGAAGGAGGAGGAGAGGGAGGAGGAGAGGACGACGGTGGTCCGCGCGGCGGGGTGGAGATGAGGAGGAGAAGAGGTACGAGGAGTAGGGCGGTGGAGAGGCGACGGTGGTCCGCGCGGCGGGGTGGAGAGGAGGAGGAAATTGTGCACTGGCACAAGAAGAAAGGAGGAAGACGAGGAAGACAAGGCGCGGGCGGGGCGGTGGAGAAGGAGAGAAGGTTGCGATGGAGACGATGATGGAGAGGAGATTGCGGAGGCGATGAGGGAGAAAGGAGCCGGGCGGAGATGGAGGAGGTGGAGAAGGGGAGGGGAGGAGGGAAGCAGAGGAACAGGGGCGGGGCACGAGGGGAAGGGGCGAAGGGCGATCGAAGCGCAGGAGAGGAGGACGATGGGAAGGGGTGAAGGGCGATCGAAGCACAGGAAGAGGAGCACGATAATGGCATGCCGCAGGTAAGAATATTTTTTTTGGGTGTTTTTTTGTTTTTTTTTTTTAATCGTTTTTTTTTCATGGAAAGGGATAAGTATGGTGTATGGGTTGTTTCGTTTTTAATAAATTAATTATAAAGGAGTTTTGTGTTTTGTTTTGTTTTTTTTTTAATTTATTTTTTTTGTTTTTTAAATGTTTAATTAATGGTGTGTGTGTTGTTTTGAAGGTTTATTATTAGTAGTTTTTTTTTAAATGTGGATTATTTTTGTTTTTGTTGTTGTTGTTGTTTTTGTTTTTTGTTTTATTTATTTATTTATTTATTTTTTGGTTTTTTCTATTTAAATGTAAAGTTAAAGAAATTGGTTATGGGTGTGAAAAAGGAATGCACCCCCATCCCGCGCGCATGTGCGGGGCGGGAGTAAAAAAAAATTTGCATCGGCCATATCAAATAGGGCAAGGACGGCGACGCACGAACCACAGATGCCACGGAGGCATCCTGAGGTGCAGAAAACCAAAAACATGCGCGTTCAAACGCGATACGAGAAACATGGTTACACGACAAAAAGGAAGAAAATTTAATAAAACCCAAACTGTATGCCGAATCAAAAATCCGTAAAAAGGAAAAATGTGTTGGAGGACGAGGAGAAGATGATAGAAATATGCAACACAGGGTCCAGGGCAACATCAGGGTGTTCACATGGGAAAAATGCAAAAATTAAGCCCAAAAACACATACGAGTATTAATATCGGAAAATCCGCGCATCGGAACGAAGTGCGGAAAGAAGGAAAATTGTGCAGAACGATGTGTACAACAATATATTATGGCGAAACACAGTTTCGATCGAATTAGGATGCATTCACATGGGAAAAACCCCAAAAACGAATCCAAAAATGAACTTGGAAATTAATATGAAAAGAACCGTGCACCAGAATAGAGGATAGTAAAAATAAAAAATGTCCGAAAGAAAGGGATTCAGAGGGCTAGCACATCAAAAATCAGTTGGAAAGGAATTAGGAGGGGTTCACGTGGAAAAAACATGAAAATTACATCCGAAAACACTCGAAAAATTTAATAACTAAAAATCTCACAGTTGAAAGAGGGTGGAAAAAATGAAAAAGTGGGGGAAAGGCTGGTAGGACATGGCTGTCAAATTAAACTAGAACTTCGATGCAAAATAGAGCAGGTTCACATGGAAAAATGTGAAAAATAGACACGAAAAAGGCTCGAAAACCCGCAAAAATTAATAACTGACCAATCGTGCATCGAAATGACATGGAGTACAAAGGAAAAATATCAGGGGGAAGGGGTAGGATAGGGCTGGCACATTAGATTAGGGTTTCGAAGCAATAAGGTCGCGTTCAAATGGAAAAATCGGCCAATTGACGGTAATTGCTTTAAAAAATTAATAACTTGAGAAACATCTGTCGGAACAGGGGTTGGTAAAAAGGAAAAATGGAAAATTCGAAGGGACAAACACAGCTGTAAGGTTGGATATGATTCTCAGTGAACGTAGGGTGTGTTCGCATAGAAAAATCACAAAACAAAGAATAAAGGCAAATGGTCAAGGAAAACAGCTCCGAGGACAAGGTGAAATAGAACGGAGAAGTAGGGAAGGGACCCCATCAAGGTAAAATGAAGTCATGGCAGAGATGCATGATCATAGTAGGGTATATGCATGGAGGTATGCAACATAGACGCGTAGGGATGCTTCCCCACACTTAAAATCTTAGCAGGAAGGGTAAATCGAACATCAAGGACCTAGTACCACACATTAGACCAACCACGAATGTTCCCACACTTAAGACATGACCGTCACTGAGAAACAAAAGGTGTAGGGTTAGAAAAACTTGGCCCATATTGCCAAGGAGGAATGTCGACTATCGAGGTTGCGTATTGTGTCATTGTCGGCTACAGGAGTTAACAAGGTAGCTTCACAGCACACGTCCAACGTCCTTCGTGGCAGGGACCATGCGGCAGTACCCAGCGAGGTAGCTGGTTGAAGGAATCGTAGGAAATTTGTCGATAGCGAGGGATATTGCACTCAACTCACGATCACTCAAATGGAATGAAAGAGCAGTCACTCGCCCCATTACGAACATCACTCGAGGAAATACTGATGAAACCCATAGCTCACACCCGGTTTAGAAATCGACAAGGGAATGATGCAGAAAGAGTATGCCAGGGTGCACAATTGATGGTGCATTAGTGCATCCAACCCCGTCTGGCAGCATAGGTGCAAGCAGGAAGGCCAGGGAGCCTTGCATAGGTGCATCAGTGCGTCCAACTCCGTCTGGCATAGGTGCAAGTAGAAAGGCCAGGGAGCCTTGCAGTGCAGTGTACAAAACAGAGTGACGTGTCCTATGCTGATGGTAGAGACCCATCCCGTGGGGTGCAGAGGGAAACGAGAATGTACCTGACTCCAATTTCGTAACATCCCTCATTCCTCACCTCTCGATAATTGATTGAAGAAATGCTAGTCATACTTAGTCCACCCTCTGTCTCACGCTATGTTAAAAGATACAGAGGGCAACCCATTCCTGAAACCCGTTGATGTAATCCTCACGGTCACTTGTGTAGAGGTTGTATGCCTTGTGTGCTTTGATGGTGCAACTGTGCATCCCGCCCTGTGTCGGCATACAGTGCAAGAAGGAAGGCTAGGGAGCCTTATGGTGCAGTGCACATGAACATATCATGCTTTGTGCATTGAGAGACCCATCCCGTGCATGCAACACTCCATTCACACATCTCACCTCTCATTTGATTTGAAGGGAAAGACTGGTCACTCATTCTACCCTTTGTCTCACTCTCTGATAGATACAGAGGGCAGCCCATACTCACGTCCCCATCCTGTTAGGATGAAAGCTCGCATCACTCAAGGGGTTGGTGATGAAGATCGTGTCGGCTGTTGTTATCATCAGGATTTTGAAGACGAGGCGTACCCAGGGAGGCAATCTACAAATCTCATACTTCAATGATGTGTAAGAAAAGTCGTATGTTAAGAAGGGCAGACGGACTGATATTGCAGAGACAGTGCACCAAGGGAGGTGGCTTTGAATTTCTTGCTGAAAAGGGTCTGCTAATGAGTCAGCTATCCTGAACTGCAGGGCCTTACCACCTTTTCCACAGTCAGCTTCCCGCCCAAGGATGTTTCCATCTTTTCTTGGAACGAGGCCTGTTATGACAGGGAATTTCTTCCTTTTCTCCCATAACAGTTTCGTTTGTTTTGTTTGTTTTTCTTTTTTTTTTTCTTTCTTTCTTTTTTCGTGAAAAAATAGAATGGTAGAAATAACATGGGTCAGGACCAACCTCGCCACCGTTGTTGAATCAGACGAGAAGAGAACAAGGTCGGGTTGAGAGGTATCTATGAGGGGTTAGCAGAACGAGACCGCTTCATGAGGAGAATCATAAGGGCTATCAGAAGCACGGCGAGAAGGACAGTGCGATGCCCAAAAGGGGAAGGGTAAGTCGACTATGATTGTCAAGATCCCCAGGGAGGAAAGTACATCTTCAGGCAATAGCCATTGATCAGGAAAGGATCATCAGAGGCATCAACGGTCTGCACATGAACAGAGCCATTAGGATTGACAGCAAGTAACTTGTACAGGCCCATCCACCATTGTTGAAGCTTGCCAGGAAACTTGCCAAATCTTGAATCATAGGCTAGGACAAGATCACCTTTTTTGAACTCCTTGTGCTTGATGAAACTATCATGATAGGCTTTGCATCGCACTTGAGTGGTTTCCATGCACTGTAGGGCCATCCGCCATATCTCATCCAAGCATTCCAAGTGCAAGAGGCAGCGTTGCAGTGATTCATCATCTCCCAAGCGTTCTTTAACTGCCACTCGCAAAGAGGGCAATTCCAGTTCAACAAGGAAGACAGCTTCTATACCATAGACTAACTGAAAAGGGGTCTGTCCTGTAGCTGCCTTATGGGAGGTTCTATATGCCTAGAGGGCCTCTGTAAGTCGATCATCCCAGTTATGATGATGTGCGGCAATCGTTCTTGTCAGAATCGAGCAAAGGATGCGATTGGTGACTTCAACTTGGCCATTGGCTCTGGGATAATAGGGAGTGGACTTGCGATGGTGGATTTTATACAGCTTGGTCAACTCCTCCATGATTTTATTAAGGAAATGAGTACCTCTATCACTTACCAGCTCAAGGGGACTGCCAAAAACAAGTGATAATATTCTTGTACATGAACAGGGCTACGCTATTACCATCGTCCCGCTTCAAGCCTTTAGCTTCACACCACTTTGTACATAATCCGTACATACTAGGATGTATCTATTCTGCTTCTGTTTGGTGGGTGGATCAATGGGACCCACAAAATCAATCCCCCACTTCTCGAATGGCTTTAGGGGAAGAATGGGTTGCAGAGGCATGGCACTTGTTTTGGTGGGTTTTCCCATTCGCTGACAAGCATCACATCTTTTATAGTAGTCATATGCATCCTTATGGAGGGTCGGCCACCAATATCCTGCTAACAAAGCCTTCCTGGCTGTCGCTTCTCCTGCGAAGTGTCCACCACATGGTTCGTCATGGCATGCTTTCAATACTATGCCGATTTCATCCCCTGCAACACATCTTCGCAATACTTCATCTTTGCCTCTCTTGTACAGTGCACTGCCTAGCAAAGTGTAGGGGGTTGATTCTAATAGCAGCTTCTTCTTCTCACGGCTTGAGATGCCAAGAGGATACTGTTGAGTTGCCAGGAGGTTGGCTATGTCTGCATACCAGAGAGTAACTATTTCAACTAGAAACAAAGAAGCATTAGGAAGGTCTGGGTCATCCTGTTCCTCTTCCGTTGTTTGAGAGATCTGCGATAGATGATCAGCTAGGACATGGGAATGGCCAGGCTTAGTGACTACTTCAAAATCGAACTCCTAGAATAAGAGTAACCATCTCATCAGTCGTTCTTTAACATCTGCTTCGTTCATCAGGAAGAACATGGCTTCATGATCCACATAGAAACTTGAAATGTGTTGATAGTAGATAGTGTCGAAACTTCTCCAGTGCAAACACCATTGCCAAGTACTCAAGCTCTGTCACTGTGTAGTTCCGTTCCCTATCAGTGACCTTTCAGCTTGCATAACATATTGGTTGATCTGATTTAGAAGGGCCCTTTTGACATAGGACATCACCTAGCCCTTCAACTGATGCATCTATGTGCACATGAAACTCCTTCGTCCAGTCAATGCTGCAAGATAGGTGCTTGGATAAGGCACTGTTTCAGGGTATTAAAGGCTTCTTCACAGTCATCAATCCAAAGGAAATCAACATCTTTCCTTCGGAGCTTGTGCAGAGGGGCTGCCTTGGTTGCAAAATGTACAATAAATCTTCTGTAGTAGCCCACATGGCCAAGAAATCTCTCAATTGCATGAGGTTTGTTGGTGCTGTTAAGGTGGCAATCTTTTCAACCTTTGCAGGGTCTATTGCAATCCCTTGTGTAGAGACAATATGGCCCAAAAGAACTCCCAAGGAGATGCCAAAGATACATTTGTCAGGGTAGTGAGAAATCCCATACTCTCGACATCTGTCAAAACATTGCTATAGGTGTCCCCAATGCTCACGGATCAAGCTATAGACACAAAAGTCATCAAGATACACCTCAATAAAATCATACAAATGATTCTGGAAGGCAACCATCATTACTCACTAGAAGGTGGCAGGAGCATTACAAAGCCCAAATGGCATCACTCTATAGGCATAGGTCCCCCATTCTGTGGTGAAGGTTGTTTTAGATTGGTCCTCTTCTGCGATTTGGACTTGGTTATATCCGTTGAATCCATCCAAGAGGGAATAGAGCTCATGGCCAACCACTGTGTCCAACAGTTGGTCGGTAAAAGGGATAGGGAAATGATCCTTCTTCGTCTTCGAATTCAGCTTTTGAAAGTCTACACATATTCAAAGTTTCCCATTCTTCTTGGGTACTACCACAATGGGTGAAACCCATTCACTGTTAGCCACGGGATAAATGAACTCGGCTTCAAGAAGTTTCAATAATTCAGCCTTCGCTAGTGCAGAATAATTAGGATTCATACATCTTTGTCTTTGCCTTACAGGTTTGGCATCCGACTCTAGGTCAATGTGATGTTGGCATACTGTGGGATCCCCTTTAGGTCTTTATATGACCAAGTAAACACATCTAAGTTTTCCTTTAATAAGTCTCGCAGGACCACTAGTTCTTCTTCTGGAAGATTGAGGCCCACTTTCAGGTGACGTTCAGTACCGTCCGTATCCAAGAACGTCACTTGTCTTTCACCTTCCACTTCGCGGATAAATGTCCCATAGATTGCTTCTGGATAGAGGTCAGACTCTTTCAAGGGAGTAGTATCCTCATCTGATGTTCCGCTAGAACTAGTGTCCTCCTTCTGAACAGATGACTCATTTGTTTGTTGAGGTTGTTGGAAGGGTATCAGAGCTTTGTCTGCTTCTATGTGAAAGGTGACCTCTTCAAGACTCAGGGATTCATCTTCAGAGGATGCGTCCAAGAATGTCACATAGCATAGACCTTCTAGAAGCCGTGGCTTTGATAGCTCTGGCTTCTGTTTGCAGGGGGCATCATCATCATCTTTTCTCTGGATTGAATGGTTAGGGCGACATGAGCCACTAGTGAACTTAATTTTTATGCTTTTAATCCATTGCTTATACAGATTCTACATTGTGGTCTATTGGCCAACCCAAATGGAACCATAGTCATTCCATACAGCACCATAAGATCTTCGGCCTCTGAGGTCTCCATAGGGACATCAACAAGATCATCCGCTATCAGAGAAAATTCTTCATCTACACTTTCATAACCTGCTTCTTTTTCTTCCTCATCATTTTCATCCTCTTCTTCTAGAGGCTCTGTCTCTGCTTTCGTAGAGGCTTTGTAGGAGAAGAATAGATCTTCTACCTCTGCATCTACTTCTACTTCTGTCATAGCTTCTGACTCTGCTTTTGCCCCTGTCTCTGACTCCGTGTCTGTTACTGTCTATGTGATTGTCTCTGTATCTGCTCTGTCTCTATTCTACATCTACTCTGTCTCTGTATCTGTTACTGCTCTGTATCTGTTCTGCCTCTGTTCTGTCTCTGCGACTGTCATGTAACAGGGAGAACAATACATCCATGCTTCTATTTCACTATCAAAGGTGATTTCAGAAGTTAACTCTAGTTGAGGTAGGAGGTATTCTCCCATGGACAAGGATTTTGCTTCCCTTGGTAGTTGGCTTACAGTGCCCACTGTTAGGGACTGTGCCTCTGTTTTCTTAGGAAAGATCTGTTTGACAGCCTCTTTGGTTCCTGATGTACCATCTGATCCATTGCCTTTTTGCGATCCATACAGCTTTAACACCACTTTGTTGGGTCCTCTGCCTAGGGTTAGGGTTCCTTTGAACCAGTCCGTCCTGGCTCTTGCTTCAAAAAGCCAAGGTCTTCCCAACAGCAAAGGGTATGAGGTCCCATAAGAATTTGGTTTGACCACCAAATATGTCAGCCAATAGTCTCTTCTTGCAAGGGTTGCTTTGACGTATGGGAGGATGCCCAACGGTTTGATTCTGCTTTGGTCCACCAATCTAATAAGCCACTATGTAGGTTGAAATTATTGCAACCCTAAGTCCTTCATTGTCACATCTGTCATTATGTTTACTGATGAGCCTCCATCAATCAATGCATCTGAAATAAAGCATCCTTCTATCCACACACTAATCTCTGGGGTTCCAAGATCTAGGAAGGCGTTAGCCACATCGACTTTCTTTACAGGCTTCGGGGCTTTATTGGTCTTGGTCGCTGTTGATGGAACAATCCTTAATCCACGTCTTCTTGTCAAGATGATTTTCAATTTCTTTCAGCAGCTGGGAGACAACATCAATAATTGTCAGAATGTTAAGTTTGGTTTAAAAGTGTCTAGGTCTTTTACCAAGTCATAATCTTTGATAGGATCCACAGGCTTCTCCAGTCGGCTGGGAAATGGGGCTACACCCATTTTCATCTTTCCTTTTTCTTCTAGTAATTGCAGCGTCGGCACTGCCTCTGTTTTTTGAGGGGCTTCTGTATCATCTATCTCCTGGGCCTCTAATCCTATTTCTAGGACTGTCTCTGTAACTCTTTGTGGCACTACAGTGCTCTGTACTGCATTGTTTTGTCCTATACTGCTCTGTCTCTTTGTTGGCAGGTTGAACTTCATAGTCTTGGCAGGAGAGTTATTTTCATTCTAAACAATTGGTTCCTTCTTCTTAGTACGTGTGACAGTGGCAACTTCCAACTCTACCGAATTGGAGGCAGGCTCTTGTACCTTCTATTGGCTATCAGTGCCATTGGCCTTTACAGGGGCTGGGCTTGGACAGTCCTTTGCAATGTGGCCTTCTCCTTTGCATCAGTTACATAAGGGCTTGTTATCCACAGATTGTCTAGGGTTTGGACAATTTGGGGAGATATGACCCTTTTCTCCACACCTGTGACATTCCACCTCTAATCTCTGACCAGCACCAGACTGTTTTCCTCTGTAACTTTGAGAGGGAAACCTCCTTGGACCGAAATTAGGACCAAACTCCCTAGGCTTTGGTCCAATATCCTATGTTGTCATTTTGGATTCTAGCAAGTTGAATCTTGCGTTTTCATCCTTCTGTCTTCATTCGTGCATCTCTTTCAGAGAGCAAATATCCTCTGTATGGTTCTTCCGCAAACAGTAGGAACAGAAGGCTCCCGGAATGGCTGGTTTTCGGGTACATTCAGTGGCTAAATGTCCCGCTTGATGACACTTTTCACACCATATATTAGAGCGCATCACATCTCTTCCAACTCCCACAGGAGTGGATATATTGGCGGTATTCACCTTCAACATCTGTAGCTGCTCTGTAATCACATCCATAAGCTCTTTCTTGATACTTGCAACTAAGTTGGATAAGTAGTCCTTCAAATTTTCACCTCCTGAAGTGCTTGTAGTAGGGTTTTGGGAAGCTTCTCTAATTACCACATACACTGGTTGGGTTGATCTAGAGGGTCCTTTGTTCTGGTTCTGATTCAGAGCTCCTATTGAAACTTGGGGTTGTTGATTCTAGTTGGTAGGGTTCCACTATTGTTGAGTCGCCATTGGAGGAATTGTTTGAGGCCATTGTTATTGTGGTTGAACCATCATTTGAGGCATTGTCGTCTAACGCGACGACTGTGGATTTGATGCATTATAGTGCGGTACTATTTGCATCTGGGGATAGGGGTAGGGAATTGTCCCTAGGACTGCATTTGGTGGGTATACCATTCCTGGCATAGGAGAAGGTAAGACTCCTCTTCCTGGAGTCATTGACATCCTTGCTTCAACTTTGTCATACAATCTTGCACCTTCCATTGCAGCTTGTAGATTGACTGGTCTTCTCAATTCCACGAACTTGCGAACTTCTGCTCCTTTCTAAGGAGAAAAAATAGGGCTCGCAGCCCTAAGCTAAATGCATAAGGTTATGACCCATCCCTCCTGCATATATAGCAAGAGGCCTACGCATAACATGTTGTCTAATCAGCCTATGGGTCCAGGATAACAACGGTAGATGGGTCTCGGCTACTCTTTGCATCACCCCTACCCTTCTAAGATATGGCATGTAAGTGGGATTATTTCTCTCAAGGGGTAGGGTGTTGCAAAATGACATCTAGGCATCCATGTTGTTGTCCCAGATTCTCCTTCTCCACCTCGGTTGGCACTCACAGCCTTTCATTGTTCTGGGCACTTCCATGACCTTATTCTCCCAAGAGTTAGGAGCCTCTATTCCCCATAAATTAGTACTCTTCTCTCTTTTAGCCCACCTATCTCCCATCCTTCTTCCTACATTAATCACCTCTTCCACCACCTTGGTTGATAGCACTTTGCTCAATGAAGTGGGGAATCAAAAATTAAAGTCAAAGGGTTTATGGACATTCTCTTTCTGCCCCCATACTATGAGCTTTGCATTCCAATCTATTGGGAAACAGACTTCTCTTGGAGGGATGGAAGCTTGTGGGGCCACTACTGCTACTAGTTGAGCTCTTAGCCTCCTCCATGCCTAGTCCAGTATATTCATTTTCTTCTTCTTGATTATTGATTTGCTTTCAGCAGTGGCATCTACCTCCTTCTGTACTTCTGGCCATGGAGAGGGAGGCTGTGGGACTAGCTTCTCGTCTTGCTGCCCCACTTCGTCCCCACACTTAAGACCTTAACGGACAGGGTTAACCGAGCAACAGGGATCTACTACCACACAACAGACCAACCCTGAATGTCCCCACACTTAAAACATGATCGTCACTGACCACAGAAGGTGTAGGGCTAGAAAAACTTGGCCCATGTTGTCAAAATCAAGGTTGATTGTCGATGGCACGTCCACTGTCGTTGTTGGCTGCAGGAGGTACCAAGGTATCTTCACAGCACATATCCGTCATGGCAGGGACCATGCGGTAGCACCCAGGGAGGAAGCTGGTTGAAGGAACCACAGGAAATTCGTCAAGGACGAGGGATGTTGCACTCAACGCATAATCATTCATATGGAATGAAAGAACTGTCACTCACCCCATGACTAATATCACTCGAGAAATAATGATTGAAACCCATATCTCACACCTGGTTTAAGAAAGCGACAAGGGAATGGTGTAGAGGGAGTACGCCAGGGTGCACAGTTGATGGTGCATTAGTGCGTCCAACCCGTCTGGCATAGGTGCAAGCAGGAAGGACAGGGAGCCTTGCAGTGCAGTGTACAGAACAGGGTGACGTGTCCTGTGATGACGGTAGAGACCCACCCCGTGGGTACATGGAGAAACGAGAACATACCTGACTCCAAGTGTCGTAATGTCCCTCAAATCTCGCTTCTCAATAAGTGATTGAGGAAACACCAGTCACACTCAACCCACCCTCTGTCTCACGCTCTGTTGAAAGATATAGAGGGCAACCATGTCTTGAAACCCATTGATGTAATCCTCACGGCCACTGGTGCAGAGGTTGTATGCCTTGTGCGCATTGGAGGGTGCAACTGTGCATCCCACCCTGTGCTGGCATACGGTGCAAGAAGGAAGGCTAGGGAGCCTTATAGTGCAGTGCACAGAAACAGATCGTGCTTTGTGCGTTGAGAGGCCCATCCCGTGCGTGCAACACTTCATTCACACTTCTCACCTCTCATTTGATTTGAAGGGAAAAGACTGGTCTCTCGCCCCACCCTCTGTCTCGCTCTCTGTTGATAGTTATAGAGGGCAACCATACTCACTCCCCCATCCGGTTAGGATGAAAGCTCACGTCACTCAATTGTTTGTCGATGAAAATCGCGTCGTCACTTGTTGAAGAGGCATACCCAAGGAGGTAGCCAACAAATCTGATACTTCAATTGGTTGTAGAAAAGATCGTCTGTGAAAGGGGGCAGACAGATTGATGAAGTTGCAGAGACAGCGCACCAAGGGAGGTGGCTTCAAATTTCTTCTAGACAATTTTCTGCTAGTGAGTTAGTTATCCTGAACTGTGGGGTGTTACCACCTTTTCCACAGCCAGCTTCCCGCCCAAGGGTGTTTGCCACCTTTTCTTGGAACAAGGCCTGCTATGACAGGGAATTGCTTCATTTTCTTCCATAACAGTTTTGTTTTTTTTTCTCTTTATTTTTTTTTCTTCTTTTTTCTTGTTTTTCCCTATTCTCGAGGGTGTCTCCTCCTTTTCTTAAAGAATAGGTCGGCATGACAGGGAGCGAAGTCCTTTTCTCCCAGACCGACATATATATAATTTTTTTCTTTTTGTTTTTTCAAATTAAACAAGGGAATGGTGGAAATACCATTTGTCAAAACCCACCTCGCCACTGCCGCTGGTGGAAAATAGAGGATAAGAGATCAGGGCTGGAAGGTGGGACTGAGGGGACAGAGGGTTGTGTCCACCTCATCAGGAGTGGCTGAAGAACAGCTATCAGAAGTAGTATCATAAGAGTTATAGTGCCACGCCAACGGGGGAAAGAATCATGTGACCGTGATTGTCAAGATCCCCAAGGAGGGAAGTACTTCTTCAGGCGATATCCATTGATCAGGAAGGGATCATCAGAGGCATTAACGGTTTGCACTTGAAGAGAGCCATTAGGGTTGACAGCAAGTACCTTATATGGGCCCATCCACCGCTGCTGGAGCTTGCCAGGAAACTTGCCAAATCGTGAATCATAGGCTAGGACCAAATCACCTTCTTTGAACTCCTTGTGCTTGATGAAGCTGTCATGGTAAGCCTTACGTCAAGCTTGCGTGGCTTCTATGCACTGTAGAGCCATCCTGCGAGTTTCATCCAAACATTCCAAGTGCAGGAGACGACATTGCAGTGAATCATCATCCCCCAAATGCTCTTTGATAGCCACTCGCAAAGAGGGCAATTCCAGTTCAACAGGGAAAACAGCTTCTATACCATACACCAGCTGGAAGGGTATCTGTCCTGTTGTTGCTTTATGGGAGGTTCTGTACGCCCAGAGGGCCTCTGTAAGTCGATCATCCCAATCAAGAGGATGTGCGGCAATTGTTCTTGTCAGAATCGAGCAGAGGATGCGATTCGTGACTTCAACTTGGCCGTTGGCTCTGGGGTAGTAAGGAGTGGACTTGCGATGGCGGATCTTATAGAGCTCTGTCAACTCTTCCATGACTGTATTAATGAAATGAGTACCTCTGTCACTTACCAGCTCTAGGGGACTACCAAAATGGGTGATGATATTCTCGTATATGAACAGGGCCCGGCTGTTACCATCGTCCCGCTTTAGGGCTTTAGCTTCACACCACTTTGTGACATAATTCATACATATCAAGATGTATCTGTTCTGTTTTCTTCTGGTGGGAGGATCGATTGGACCTACGAAGTCGATGCTTTGCTTCTCGAAAGGCTTCAAAGGAAGGATACGTTGCAGTGGCATAGCACTTGTTTTGGTGGGTCTCCCCATTCGCTGACAAGCATCACATCGCTTGCAGTAATCATAGGCATCCTTGTGGATGGTCGGCCATCAATAACCTGCTAACAGAGCTTTCCTGGCTATAGCTTCTCTTGCAAAGTGGCCCCCACATGGCTCGTCATGGCAAGCCTTCAGAACAATCCCAATCTTATCTCTTGCAACACATCTTCTGAGCACTTCATCTTTGCCTTTCTTGTACAGTGCTCCACCTAACAGGGTGTAGGGGACTGATTCTAACATAAGCTTCTTCCTTTTCCGACTAGAAATACCAGGAGGGTACTGTTGGGTTGCCAGTAGATTGGCAATGTCTGCATACCAGGGGGTTACATTTTCTACCAGGAATAGGGAAGCATCAGGGAGGTCTGGATCATCCTGCTCCTCGTCTGCAGTTTGTGGGATACACGACAGATGATCAGCCAGAACATGGGAATGACCAGGTTTTTGTCAAACACCATTGCCAAGCACTCAAGCTCTGTCACTGTATAGTTTGTTCCCTATCAGTGACTTTTCGGCTTGCGTAATAGATGGGTTGATCTAATTTTGAGGGGCCCTTTTGACATAGGACAGCACCTAGCCCTTCAATGGATACATCAATGTGTACATGAAACTCCTTCGTCCAATCAGGAGGTTGGAGAATAGGTGCCTCAATGAGACACTACTTTAGAGTGTTGAAGGCCTTGTCACATTCTTCTGTCCAAATAAACTCTGCCTCTTTTCTCAGAAGCTTGTGCAAGGAGGTTGCCTTTGTTGCAAAATGGGCTATGAACCTTCTGTAGCAACCCACATGGCCTAGGAATCCCCTCAACTGTTTGAGGTTGGTGGGTGCTGTCAAAGCTACGATCTTCTCGATCTTTGTAGGGTCTGTTGATATCCCTTGTGCAGAAACAATGTGGCCCAACAGAACTCCAAAAGAGACCCCAAAGATGCATTTGTCGGGGTTGAGGGAAATCCCATACTCCCGGCATCGGTCAAAGCATTGCTCCAAATATCCCCAATGTTCATGGATCAAATTATAGACATAGAAGTCATCCAAATATACCTCAATAAAGTCGTGTAGATGATTTTGGAATGTGGCCATCATGACTCGCTAGAAAGTAGCAGGGGCATTGCAGAGCCCAAATGGCATCACTCTGTAAGCATAGGTCCCCCATTCTGTGGTGAAGGTTGTCTTAGACTGATCTTCCTCTGCTATCTGCACTTAGTTATACCCATTAAATCCATCCAGAAGGGAATAAAGCTCATGTCCTGCCACTGTGTCCAACAGTTGGTCTGTAAAAGGGATAGAAAAGTGATCCTTCTTCGTCTTGGAATTCAACTTGCGAAAATCCACTCATATACGAAGCTTGCCATTCTTCTTGGGTACAACCACGATGGGTGAGACCCATTCACTATTTGCCACTGGATAGATGAACTCGGCTTCCAGAAGCTTCAGCAGCTCTGCTTTCGCCAATGTGGAATAATTCGGGTTCATTCGTCTCTGTCGTTGCCGTACTGGCTTGGCATCAGGCTCCAAATCAATATGATGCACGTCCAAATTCTCTTTCAACAAGTTGTACAAAGTTGACAACTCCTCTTCTGGTAGGCTGCTACCCACCCTCAAATGGCATTCAATGCCATCTGCATCCACAAAAGTTAACTGCCTTTCACCTTCTACTTCACGGATGAAGGTCCCACGGACTACTTCTGGATACAGATCCGACTCCTTTAAGGGGGTGGTGTCCTCTTCTGATGTCCCACTAGACCCAACTTCTTCTTTTGGTGGAGACTCAGGTTGCTCCTTGAGATGTTGAAATGGGATGAGAGCCGTTTCGGGTTTGGTTTTAAGATTAGTTACCTCTTGGCTTGAAGACTCATCTTCTGATGACGCGTCCAGGAATGTCACATAACAGGGACCCTCTGATTTTTGTTGGGTCTGTGGGATTGGTGCTTGTTGGCACCGTGCATCATCATCATCTTTTCTTGGCAAAAGTGGGTGAAGGCGGCATGAGCCACTGCTGAAAGACGGCTTGGTCTTCTTTAACCATTTCTTGTAAAGATTTTGCATATAAGAAAATCCATTTACCAGACCAAATGGTACCATCGCCACTCTGTCCCACAGCATGAGCTTGTCTGCTTCTGATGCTTCTGAAACTTCTTCTTCATATATATCCTCTTCAGGTGGGATAGACTCTTCCGTCTCGCTTTCATAACCTTCTTCTTCAATATCATCTCCATCCTCTTCGGTCTCTATCTCTGTAGGAGCTCTGTAAGAGAAGAACATGTTCTCTGTTTCATCTTCTGCCTCTGTCTCTGGCTCTGCTATGGCCATGTAACAGGGAGAGCAGTACTTCCATGCTTCTATCTCACTGTCAGAAGTGATTTCGGAAATCGTTCCTGGTTCAAGCAGGAAGTATTCACCCATTGACAGGGACTTTGCATCTTTTGGGAGTTGGCTTACAATATCCACTGTTAAGGAAGGTGCCACTGTTTTCTTACTAAGGATCTGTTTGACAGCATCTTCGTTTGCTGATGTTCCATCTGTAGTCTCATTAGGGGAGTCAGAAGATAATTCCAAGGAGGTGGATCCATGTCCTTTTTGAGCACCATATAACTTCAGCACCACTTTATTAGGTCCTCTACCTAAGGTCAAGGTCCCTTTGAACCAATCCGTCCTTGCTCTGGCTTAAAAAAGCCATGGTCTGCCCAGTAACAGAGGGTAGGATGTACCATAAGAGTTTGGATTCACCACCAAATAGGTTAGCCAATAATCTTTTCCAGCCACTGTAGTCTTCACATATGGGAGAATGCCTAAAGGCTTGATTCTGCTCTGATCCGCCAGTCTGACGAGCCATTGGGTTAAGGTTGCACACCTTGTAGGCCTCGATCCTTCATTGTCACATCCGTCATAATGTTCACTGATGAACCACCATCAATCAGTGCATTTGCAATAAATCAGTCTTCTATCCACACGCCAGTCTCTGGGGTACCCGGACCTAGGAAGACGTTAGCCACGTCCACTTCTTTTACAGGCTCTGGAGCTTTGTTGGACTTTGTTGCTGTTGAGGGAGCAATCCTTATGCCACGTGTTCTTGTCAGTATACTTTTGAACCTTTTTTGGAAACTGGAAGACAACATCAATAATTGTCGGAATGTGAGGTTTGGTTTAAAGGTATCTAGATCTCTGACCAGATCGTATTCCTTAATAGGATCCACTGGCTTCTTTAACCGGTTAGGGAATGGGGCAACACCCATTTTCATTTTCCTTTTTTCTTCCAACTGGGGCATCATGGGGACTTCTTCTGCCACTTGTGGCACTCCCTCCTCTTCTATCTCCTGGACCTCTGGTCCTATCTTTGGAATTGTCTCTGTGACTCTCTGTGGCACTGTAGTGCTCTGTACGGTACTGTCAGGCTCTATTCTATTCTGTTCTTCTGGTAAAAGATTGAACTTCACTGTTCTGGCAGGATGATTATTTTCTTTCTGGATAGGTGGTTCCTTCTTATTTGCACGCGTGATGGCAGCAACTTCCAATTCCACTAAATTGGAGGTAGGCTCTTGGGCCTTGGCCGGACTATCAGTAGCACTGTTTTTCACTAGGGCTGGGCTTGGACAATCTTTTGCAGTGTGGCCTTCTCCTTTGCATCGACTGCATAAGGGCTTGTAATCCACTGGCCTTCTGGGATTTGGACAATTTGGTGAAATGTGTCCCTTTTCTCCGCATCTGTAACACTCCACTTCTGATCTCTGACCACCGCCAAACTGTCTTCCTCTGTAACTTTGAGATGGAAACCTCCTTGGACCAAAATTAGGACCAAACTCTCCAGGCTTTGGTCCAATATCCTGCGTTGTCATTTTGGATTCCAGCAAGTTGAATCTTGCGTCTTCTTCCTTCCTTCTCCTATCATGCATCTCCTTCAGAGAGCAAATATCCTCTGTATGGTTCTTCCACAAACAGTAGGAACAGAAAGCTCCAGGGATGGTTGGTTTCCGTGTACATTCAATGGCCAAATGGCCTGCTTGATGACACTTATCACACCAAGTATTTGACCGTATCACATCTCTTCCTGCTCCTGCAACGTTGGATATGCTAGCGGTATTCACTTTCAATGTCTGTAGCTGCTCTGTAATCACATCCATCAACTCCTTTTTGATATTTACAACTGAGTTGGATAAATAATCCTTCAAGCTTTCTCCTCTTGAGGCACTAGTAGTAGGGTTTTGAGGAGTCTCTGTAATCACTGCATAAACAAGTTGGGCTGGTGCAGAGGGGTCTCTATTCTGATTCTGATTCAAAGCTCCTGTTTGAACTGTTGGCTGTTGGCTCCAGTTGGTAGGGTTCCACTGTTGCTGCTGATTTGGCATTGGGAAAATTGGTTGGGACCATTGTTGTTGTGGTTGAACCATCATTTGAGGCATTGATTGTGGCCACTGTGGATTTGGTGCACTGTATTGTGATACTGGGGGTATCTATTGGTAGGGGTAGGGGACTGTCCCTGGGACTGCATTTGGTGGGTACATCATTCCTGGCATCAGAGGAGGTAGGAATCCTTTTCCTGGATTCATCGCCAATCTAGCTTCCACTTCATCGTACAGTCTTGCACCTTCTGTTGCAGCTTGCAGTGTGGCTGGTCTTTGCAGCTCCACAAACTTATGGACTTCTGGTTGTAATCCTCTGAGAAACACCCCCTTCTGAATGCCATCATCTAAATTATGGTTAGTCCATCTCTTCAGGATGGATTCCATTCGTGAGACATAAGCTTCTACTCTTTCTCCAGAGGACTGACTTAAATTCATAAATTCCTCTCGCATCCGCTCTTCAAAACCTTCACGCCTGAATTTAGTGAGGAAGGCCAACTTCAGGTCATCCCATGTGCCAAAAGTTCCTGCTGCTTGTCTCTCATACCACTGAAACGCCGCGCCCTTGAAAGTGGCGGGGAATATTGCTAACCAATGCTCAGGGGTTCTGGCATTGTTAGCCACACATGCTACCATAAACTCTGCTACATGAAGGTTGGGGTCTTCATTGTACTCGCCCTTAAAAACTGGCAATGGGACTACATTCGCTAGCCTATCATCAATATTTCCAGGACAGATCTGGCTTGGAAGTGGACCTCCAGCAGGAGGAGGAAGGGCTTGATGTGCCATTGGGACTTCTGTAAAGAGTTCCGCAAGGGCGTCAAAGGCGGCTTCTGCTGCGAGCTCATTCTTAGCTTTGATTTTTGCTTTCTCTCTTCTCACGTACCTCTGGACTCGTTCTAACGCTTGCCTCTTTATTGTGTCATTCATCAGGGGGTTGGCTCCACTATGTTGTTAGTGCTCCACAGAGGGATAACAGAAGGCTTCAGTCTCTGGAGGACTCTCTTGCCAACATTTCTTCTACTTCTTCCTTTTCAACGTCTCTAAATTCTGCTTTCATGCCACTGCACAGAGGAAGGTATTCGGTTCTGAAGGTGTCAAAATGCATACGTCTAAGCATTGTGGTGGCGCCATCATCATAGCAATGCCATCTTCTGATGGTTTCAACAGTGTATGTTGTAAAGAACACTCTGTCTACCAACTTCCAGTGGGTTGCCAATTGAACAAACAGAAGATTATCAGTGCACCAAGCATCCCATGTATCTTGCTGTTGAGCATCCACGAACAAATTCCAACTCTGTTCCTTCTTATTTTATTGAACCTCTACAGACCAAGACTCCTGAAGCTTCTTCACAATCTCCCACTTGATGATGTCTGGAAACTTCTCAATGAATGCCAAATCTTCCATGGATGGTCATTCTCTCTGTTTTTGCTCTTCAGTTTGTTCCCAAACGGTTTGCCACCAAGATGCAAGTTTCTGCTGCTTCAACAGGAAGAGGAAACTGTCCACCACATAGAGCATGCATCATGATGGTGATATGTTTCTGCCATTGTGGGATGAACTTCTTGTGGAAAGTCGTTTTGATTATGAGAAATTCCAACTCTTCAATGGAAGCCCCCCCGCCCTGGACGCAGACGCCGCTCCTGGACGCTGACGAGCGTCTTCTTCCCCCGCTGTCGGACGCTGTCGTCCACCTGGTCGCCATGCCGCCTAGCCCCGCTTGGGCCCTTTGCCGCCACCCCTCGGCGCGCCCTGCCGCCCGAGCCTGTGGAAGCCCGCCCGCCTGAGCCTATGGTGTCAAGATTGTGGGAAAGAAGGAAGGAGTCTCACTTGTAGCTTTCTTGCTTGCACAATGGGGGAATACACACAAAGGTGGAGGCTGAAAACTGTTTTCCTCTTCTTAGTTGTGTAAGCCAAAAGAACTCTCATACAAAGAAATAGAAGAACCCTATATATGGGTCTCAAACCAAACTCAACTAACTAAGGTGGCATACTAACTGAGCCACGAACTAGAGTAGATAAGGATAGCTATCATGTAGCTATTATTTATGGGCAGTGTACCAACCGCGCCTGCAACTGACAAGTCGGTGACATAAATACACAACGGTCACCATGCCGTATCATGAGTGGAGCTCGATATCTCAACACTCCCCCTCAAGCTCAATCCTAATTCTTGCACACCAAGCAGGTCTCTGAACTTGCGCAGCTTCTCTACGCCCAATGCCTTCGTGAATATGTCAGCTACCCGATCCTCTGTGCTGACATAAACTAGATCAATAAGACCTAGTAAAACCCTCTCTCGCACATAGTGATAATGCACCTCAATGTGCTTTGTTCTAGCATGATAGACTGGGTTATTTGCCAAGTGTATACTACTCATGTTGTCACAATAAATGACAAATGGCCCATCTGTAGACTGATGCATATCATAAAGTAGCTTATGCAACCAAGCTACCTCACATGCAGCCATTGCTGCGCCCCTGTACTCAGCCTCTGTGCTCGACAAGGCAACTGTAGGCTGTTTCTTGCTGCTCCAAGTGACTGCAGCACTCCCAAAGGAGAACACATATCCATTGGTAGATCTTCTATCAGAAATACTACCAGCCCAATCAGCATCAGTGTATCCATGCAGCTATATCTGAACCCCAGTCTCATAAAATAGTCCATACTGCAATGTGGACTTCACATACCTGAGTATGCGTCTAGCCGCATCCAAATGCGGTTTCCTTGGAGCCTGCATAAACTGACTTACCAGTCCAACAGCATAGCTCAAATCTAGCCTGGTAATAGTCATATAAATCAAGCTTCCTACTATGCGTCTGTACATAGTAGGGTCTTCCAGAAGCTCACCTGCATCTGCACTCAGCTTTACATTCTGCTCCAAAGGAACTGAAATAGGCTTACAGCCTCTCATCCCATATTTGGACAGCATGTCCAATCCATACTGTCTCTGCAAGAGCTGTATCCCACTTGGTGATCTAATCACCTCAATGCTCAAGAAATAACGCAGCTCTCCCAAATCCTTCATCTCAAACTTCTGCTTCAATAGCATTTTCACATGAAGGATATCTTCATCACTGTCACCTGTCATAATCAAATCATCAACATAAATGACAAGTAGCATAATACATTTCTCTGTTTTTCTCACATAAAGTGAGAAATCTGCCTTGGAAATCTGAAAGCCAATAGTGACAAGATACTGTCCTATCTTGTCAGACCATGCTCTAGGTGCTTGCTTTAAGCCATACAATGCTTTCTTCAACCTGCAAACAAACTTAGGATGAACAGCGTGCACATAACCTGGTGGCTGCTCCATATAGACCTCTTCCTGCAAATCACCATGCAAGAAGGCATTCTTTACATCCATCTGATGTAAAGACCATCCCTTTGATGCAGCCATAGCAATGACTGCTCTTACAGTTGCCATCCTTACAACCGGACTGAATGTTTCTTCATAGTCAATGCCATATGTTTGTGCATATCCCTTGACTACTAATCTTGCCTTGTATCTGTTCACAGAACCATCTGCATTGTGCTTCACCTTATAAACCCACTTACGGCCAATTGCATTCTTACCTTTAGGCAAAGGTACCAATTCCCATGTAGCATTTTCTTCCAAGGCATCCATTTCTTCATCCATGGCTTTCTCCCATTTTTCTTTTCCCATGGCTTGCTCAAAAGAAGTGGGTTCTGGTTCCTGTATCACTTTGACCATATATGCATAGTGAATGGCTGTAAATCCATCATATTTCAGCCTATCCACAGGATACCTAACTCTGGTTGACCTGCGTAAAGTAGGTTCACTCCCAGGTGCTCTCAAAACATCCCTGGTCTTCCTTACTCCAGGTGTAACAATAGAAGGAATATCCAACTCATCATCAATGCTCTGTTCTGAGCCACTGGATTCACCATCCACATAAGAGTGACCTGCATTCACATCAAACATGGGCTGATCAACCTTCTCTTTTCCTTTTCGTGATACCTGCATACCACTATCTGCATTGCTTTGAGAAGATTCTCCTGATCTCAATCTCCCTGTCCATGGCGAAGAATGTGAACCACTGCTAGAGGACGCTCCAAGTCCACTAATATTTTGTGACTGTTGTTGTGAATTCTGTGCAGCATTACCATTTTGTGCATCTACATCATCAATCACATTTACTGGTTTATACCAGCTACTCATCTCATCAAAAACAACATCTCTGCTCACTGTAAACTTACTAGTAGAAGGGTTATAGCATCTATACCCTTTTTGCTGCAGAGAGTAACCAATAAAGATGCATTTCTCAGCTTTTGGATCCAACTTGGATCTCAACTCATCTGGCACATGTACATAGGCAATGCAACCAAAAATTTTCAAATGAGAAATATCTGGTTTCCTACCAATATACCTCTCCTCTGGAGTCATCCCATGTATTACTGCAGTGGGAGTCCTGTTCATTATGTAGACTGCTGTAGCAACTGCTTCAGCCCAATAAAAATCTGGCAGGTCTTTTTCATTGAGCATGGCACGAGATACCTCTCCAATATGCCTGTTTTTTCTTTCTGCAATTCCATTTTGCTGTGGGGTATGACTGCATGAATATTGCTGCTTTATGCCATACTCCTGCAAGAACCTTGCAAACTCATTTGAGAGGTACTCTCCCCCTCCATCTGACCTTAGGCATTTCATTTGCAGACCTGTTTCTTTTTCAACCATAGCTTTAAGAGTTTTGAAATGCCCAAACACTTCACTTTTCTTCTTCATAAAATACACCCAAACTTTTTTGCTATAGTCATCAATAAAAGTGACAAAATAATGACAGCCTCCAAGAGATGCAGCTTTAGTAGTCCACACATTAGAGTGGATTAATTCCAATGGCTTCTTACTCTCTTGAACATGTCTAGGAAATGGTTTCCTTGCCTGTTTTCCAAACTGACAGGCTTCACATACCTTATGCATTTCTGCAACCTTGAATCTAGGCAATCCTGCAACAATATTTTGGGCCTGCATTGATTTAAGTCGCTGTACATTAACATGACCAATGCGTTTATGCCAGATATCAATATCTGCAACTACACCGGTCCCATGTGCAAACATTGCTGCACTCAATTCAGACATGTCTGCATCCAATGTAAACATTCTGCCCTTCTTCTTTCCTTTTGCTATCAAGCGACCTTTATTTTTCATATCCTCAACAAAGCATCCATGAGAATTAAATCTGACCTGCAAGCCCTATTCAACCATCTAACCAACAGAAACCAGATTCTTGGTGATATTCGGGACATGAAATACATCGGACATGTATTTCTTTTTCCCATCCTGCATAGACAAAGGAATTTTTCCAATCTGCACAATCGGATGTGCAGTATCATCACCAGTCTCCACAAATCCTGGTTTTTCCATTTTCCTTGCATCCTCCATCCATTCTGCATGACCTGTCATGTGGTTTGATGCACCTGAGTCAACATACCACACATCATTGCTTTCTTCTGTACTTGTCACAGAATTGTTCATGTGCTGCACCATAAACAAATGCTCATTTCTGTCATCACCCTGTCTACTAGAAGATACATAATTTCCTTATTGCAGTTTTCCATTCATGATGTCATTCTGCTTTTTATAGCAGTCTTTAGACATATGACCCATTTTACCACAATAGTAGCATTCAACATTACTGTTTGCATTTTGGCCTCTTTGCCATCCACCACGACCTCTTTGGCTCCCCCTGCCTCTAGAGTTACCACGTCCTCCTCCATAGGACTGGTTTTCTTGAGTTTGCTGCATATTCTGATTTCTACCACGGCCTCCAAATCGGCCTCCTCTACCTCTGCCTCTACCTCTTCCAGCATTTGAGTAGAAGACAGTTTCTTTTGAAGTTCCTCCTGAAGAAGATGCACCACCATTTCTCTGCTCCTCAGAAATTAGAAGAGCAATCAACTCCTCAAAATCAGGAAATCTTTCGCGAACTGAAATGGATGTCCGAAACTGTGCATAATCCTTTCCTAGACCATTCAAGGTCACAGAAACTAAATCATCATCTTCCACTGGCGACCCAATGGAAGCAAGTGCATCTGCAATCTTCTTCACCTTCATGTGGTAGTCATTGATGCTCATATTTTCTCTTTGCACATTGTGCAATTCTTGCTTGAGCTGCATTTTCCTGGCTTGCGTATTTGTGCTATACATCTTTGACAGAGTATCCTATGCCTCCTTTGGCGTACTTGCATCCTGAATATGCACAATCATAGAGTCTGAAATGCTGATAGACAGCCAGTACATAACTTTCCTGGCTCTCTCATGCCATGCTTTGAATGCCTGCATTTGCTGTTGATTGGGAACATCAGGAAGAACTGGTTCTTCTTCATTTCCTGCAACAAATTCCCAATATTCTTTTCCCATAAGGAAATTCGTCATTCTAAACTTCCATGCCTGGAAGTTGTTCTTGTCAAGTTTTTCAGTTACAATCTGTGAAAGAGAATCAGACGCCATTACAGAACACTGCGAAAAATTCTGTCACTGCAAAAACTCAGCTTCACCCTCACAAGGGCAAATCTGCAAAACTGGCGAAAGTGGTATTTGACCACACAGTCACTTCCTAGTGACGATTTTGCATAAACAGGATTCAAGGATGATTCTGAAACTCCCAATGTCTCTGCACACAAGCATATGATGCAATTTCTACAATAACTTTTCACCGACCTGTAGAACAGTGGCTGCACAGCATAAAACTGGGCCTTTTCCTGAGTGCGTGCAGAAAACTTCCGCCTCCAAAACAGGCCCCGAAATGGCCTCAAATCAAAAAAACAAGGTCGCCGAGGGCTAAAGCCCTCACCCGCAGCATATACTGCCCTCTTGCTTCACCGCGAAGGGCGTCTCAACCTGAGACAATGCACTCTTGCACTTTCCGGCTGTGCTGCCTGCAGAGATTTGCTCCCAAAACAGAAAATGAAAGCAACAGTGCTCCTCTTACCAGAACACCGCGAGCTTGGCTTGCTTTCTTGAGCTCCTTACCACAAACAAGGCTCTGATACCATGTCAAGATTGTGGGAGAGAAGGAAGGAGTCTCACTTGTAGCTTTCTTGCTTGCACAATGGGGGAATACACACAAAGGTGGAGGCTGAAAACTGTTTTCCTCTTCTTATTTGTGTAAGCCAAAAGAACTCTCATACAAAGAAATAGAAGAACCCTATATATGGGTCTCAAACCAAACTCAACTAACTAAGGTGGCATACTAACTGAGCCACGAACTAGAGTAGATAAGGATAGCTATCATGTAGCTATTATTCATGGGCGGTGTACCAACCACGTCTGCAACTGACAAGTCGGTGACATAAATATACAATGGTCACCCTGGCGTATCACAAGTGGAGCTCGATATCTCAACATATGGAAGCCGCCCGCTCCTGTGAACGCCCACCCGCCGGTCCTGTGGACGACCGTCTGGTCCCCTGCAGCCGCCGCCTGCCTAGGGCGTTCGCCGCCTCCTGCCTAGGGCGTCCGCCGCCTCCTGCCTTCGTCACCCACCGCCTGCACTGCCCTCCCTGGGCCCGGCCGCCCTACACCCCATAACCCCCACCCAAGCCCCCCATTCCCCCCTCCCTTACCCACCCCCCCCATAAGTCCCCATTCCCCCCCCAATTCCCACCACTCCCACCCCACAACCCCCCCACAGGCCCCCCATCCCGCCAATCCCACCCCACAACCCCACCACCCCCCCATAAGCCCCCCTTCACACCCCAGTTCCCACCCACCTCACAAACCCCCACAGGCCCCCATTCCCCCCACAGGCCCCCGTTCCCCCCGGTCCCTCTTACGCCCCGTACCCCCCGTCGAGACCTCCAAAACGAACAAAATGCCAACATCCGCAGAAACCCCTTTTCAGCCCCTGGTCCCTTGTCACACATGAGGTGTGTGCGCATGGAGTCGTGTGTGCGTCTTGGTGCGCGTTTAGCGACCGTTCACGCGCGGGGACGCACGTTAGCTTATCCGTGCGGTGGTGTGCACCAGCCAGCTGTTCACACGCAACTAACATGCAGTCCATTCCCAAGTATATATTCCCGAATTTTAATTTCCAAACCCGAAAAACCTTAAAAATACATTTAAAATTCAAAAATTCATTAAAAATCAATTAAAATCCAAGAAATTTATAGAAAAATCTTTAAAAAATTTCCAATATTTTTGCAGTAAATTGAAATATTTTTTCAAACTAAAAATCTCAGAAAAAATGTTCAAAAAATTTTAAAAGTAAACATTCTTTCAAAAATACATACAAAATGAGCAAAAATTCATTAAAATTGGTAAAAATACCAATTTAATTGCAAAAAAATTCCTGAAAATTCCATCAAACTTCTTTGCTTATTTTTGGAATATTTCCTAAGTTAAAAATGCTGTGCCAATTTATTCCATTATTATTTTATGGCAAAAATGCTTCATTAAATGCTTAAATTCATGAAAAATCCTCTTTAATTCCCAACACAAGCTTAAAAAACTGGAAAAATCTAGATACCTTGGTCACACGTGGTGGATTGATGCTGAAAATCTTCAATATTTTTATATGTGTCTTATTGTCAAAATTTTGCCACAAAGATCAACAACAACACGAAAAAAAACATTACAACAAACAAAAACACATAAAAACCAAAATACACAATCAACAATACACAACATTTTAACAAAAAAAAAAACAACAACAACATATAAGCCATCAGCCATCCAAACAAATTCATATACACTAATCTTGTGGATTGCTGACCTACCTTTTGGGGATTGAGACGTGCGCATTCATTGCATACACATACACCCACTTCTAGGTATTTTTTATTTTTTCCACTACCCCAAAATTCACGCTTAATTTTTAACATGAATCCTAAACACCACCATGGCACGCGCGCTCGCGCCAAACACACCTTTTTTCTAATTAAAATCAACCCGCCGTTCACTTAGCACGCGCTACGTGTGCTTCAGAGGCACCTTAATATTTTTAATAACAATGAACCAGCCGTCAGAAGAGCAGGCGCTGGCAAACAAAGCGCTCCACATCACCTTAATTTTTAATAAATGAATTTGCATTTAGAGACCTTAGTCTGGTATCGAAGTCCGGGATTCGGATTAATGCACCGCTCCAATCTAATAATTTGTAATTAAAAATTTAAGAAGAAACTGTCGTTTTCTTGTTAAGGTTTAATACTTAATTAAAAATTCACCCATTTCTTAATAATTCATAAAATGAACCCTTCATTAAATTAATTCCTCCTCACTGCACTTATTTCCCCTTTTTAATGAATACGCTTCGTGGGATGGGCGCATACAAATCTGTTAGTTGTCATTGATAGTCAAGTTATGGTCCAGTCTGGGTGTCCATTTTTTTTGGTAGTCTGATTTGTCCATTTGTTACGGTTAAGGGTATGGTGTGTAGTTTTTTTCTTTATTGCCTGATACGGGGATTTGGGTGTTTGCATGTTTGTATCGCATGAAGCTTTCGGTCGCATATGTGTAGAGGTCATGTCAAATTTTTTCTAGGCTGTGGTTTGCTTGGGGATAATTGGTCGAGTCACGTTTTACCACATTGGTTGATATCTTATCCTTGGTTTTTGTCTGTTGCTTTGCAGGCATTCTTTTTGTTTGTCTGTGTTTGTGGTGTGTGTGCGTAACCATCTAAATGGCACCCTCTCGTACTCCTCCCCCGATCCAGTATGTTCCTTTGGCTTTACATGATTATTCTTTGTTATTGGATTCGAACGTTGTCCCTAAAGCGGGCTTGTCCAAGTTCGTGAGCCTTTCTTTCCCATTGGTTCCAGATGATCCTACCATTTGTGACGAGTTTTTAACCTCTTACAATAAGAGGTCTAGTCCAGTCCGTGGCACTACTGTTCTTCTGACACCGAAGAGTCTAGGCAAGGCTCTTGGTCTGCCATATCGTGGGGAGTCTGTCCCTGTTGCCAGACAGTTGTTCGCCAGTGACGATATTTTGAAGCTGTTGCAGAAGCAAACTCAAGATGTTCTTGATCCGAAGAAGGTCATTACCACGTCAGGAGTCGGTGTCTCCATGATTTCCAATCCCCTATGGAAACAGCTATGCCAATTCCTTTAGGCTAGGTTCATGCCTGCAAAATACCCATCTCATTACCTTTCCAAGGAGTTGTTTACAGCTTCACGAATGATTTTGAAAGGCATAACTATTGATTGGAGTACCTACCTCCTCTCCAAGATGGATCACCACTTTATTCTAGCTACTTGAGGAAATGTGACTAATGTTACATTTGGGTCCTTCCTCTATGTCTTCTTGCTACATGCTGCCCCTACAAAGGAAGTTCCTTTACCTCCAATTGATCCTCCAGAAGTTCCTCCTCCACCTCATAATAAAGATGATGATGTGATAATTGAGGATAATGATTCTTATCCTCCCCTTGTCATTCAGAGAAAACGCCTCAAGAGGGTGGCTGAGTCAGTGCCTATTCCTCCTCCTCCAGTTCCAGTGAGACAGTTCCTGCCCAGTCTTGCAGCACCTTGCCTGCATTCCTTCAGACGCCAAATCTTTTCAGAGCCCATAGAGACGGGATACTAGAACTTACTATTCCTTCTATTCACCGCCTGGTAACAGGAGATGCTATTCCGTTCCTGTGCAAGGATATCCAGAGTTCTATTGAACTTTCGAAGACTGCATATATCCAGCAATTATATTCTTCATTTTATAATGAAGTTTAGCAGTCTAAGGAGGAACTGAATAAGACCAATACCAAGTTAGCCTCTGCTCAGGAGAAATTCTCTGACCTTTGTACGCAAATGGAGCAGCAGAGTAAGCTCATGGATACTCAGATAGCTGCAATCTCTAAGTTGAAAGCTGAGTTGGCAGAAGCTAGGTCTCAAGTGGTTGCTATAATAGAGGAGAGGGATAAGTTACAAAAGGAGAGTCAAGAGATGAAGGAGGTGATAGCTGCCCAAGCAGAGAAGTTTAAATCCACCACAGCTATCTTAGACCAGAGCATTACTCAAATCCAGCAACTCAAAGATCAGTTGGCCCAGTCTCGGTCTAATACACAGAGTCCTGTGCAACCAATTTCTCTTTTATCCCCTGCAGACTTGGCAGCTCTTCAGAGACAAGCTACATTATGTCCCTCATTTCAGGCCAAGGTGGAAAGGTTGCAATCTCGCATGGATTTATTATGGTCTTCTTTTGAGCAGTATCAAGAATATGTTCCACCAGATCATTCCTTTTTTGTCCATTATCAACAACAGAAGTTGGCCTTCTATATAAAAATTTCCATGATGGATTTACCTATTCCAGAGGATGGATGGAGTGGGGCCTGGTCATCTGATTTGCTGATAGAAGTACTGAGGATGGTTTTTGAAGACTCTGTCACTCCAGATACGATGCTTCTGTCCTATATGTATTTGAGGGTTGATTTACTGATTCCAGATGATGAAGATCAGGCTTGGTATGTCGGAGATGTGGTATTGCAAGCTTCTTTGTATATCCGACATTTGGAGTTGAGGATTGATGAGATGTTCCAGGGATATTCTTCAAAGGTGGCTGAGTGTCCCGAGTTTTCGTGGCACACTATGGTTGATGCTGTCATTTTGAATCACCGTTAGGTCAAAGCTTCAGCTCATGCCCAGAACATTAACCAATTGAGGGTGGATCTTTTAGCCTATCTCTCCAATCAACCCCCATTTGATACTTCTTTCTTTGAAGCCTATCATTGTAGATGAGCTTTAGGTCCCCCCGTCCTTACCATGCCTAACTCATTATCAACAAACGGCTCATAGGTATGATGCTTATATTTCTCTTTTTCAATCTAACCCAAAGGTCATTTTACCCCTTCTTTTCCAACCTCAAGGATCTCCTCAAATTCCTATATTTACCCATTGTTCTTTTATTGAAGATTGAGTTTTTCTACCTCCTGATCCTTGTCCTTCCCCATCCCCTAACATTCTATCAACTTTTCATGCTTATCTTTTAACGCCTTTCTTAACCGAATCTCCTCAATTTTCAGCAAATCCATCTTTAATCTATTCTTCATTTTATGATTTTGCCTATCCATCACTTCATCCTCTTTCATTAGTCCCTCTTCCGTCTCCTAACACTTCTATTCCTAATCCTCCTCAGTTGGTTAGTGGGTATCAAGGTTTTGATCAGAAGATTCTTCGAAGAAGAGGCTGGAGTTCAAATGATTCCCTTACTGGACCTCAAATCAATTGGCCATTGATCCCATGAGAATGGATAAGTGCTAGTCAGGCTTATCAGAATTATCTGCATTTTGCTCAGTAATATTCTCAGTTTGCAGATCCTTCTGTGCACTTAACTGCTCATTTTACTTGGTACCTGCATATATGCATAGGCATTCTCATAATGATTCAAAACCTATTCCAAAGTTGTTCATGAATGTCAATGTGAGTATTGATTCCCAGCAACTGGATGTCTTGTACTTTTATACCCTCTGTTTGCCTAGCAAATACCTTGTCTTGTTGGAAAGGATGTGCTACCTTCAATTCTTTCGGAATCCTCCCAAGACATTTGTAGATGAATCCTTGTCTATGGATTTTTTCGAAATCACCAAGCTTTCAAAAGGGATCATCTTCATTGATACCTTTGCAATGTATTGTGGATTATTTTTAATGATACATCTCTTTTTTTGGAGGAGTCATTCAGATGGTTGTGTTATGTGTAGTGTTTGTGTTGTGGGTTAATTTATGTGATAAGATCATGGTGGTTGCCTATTCGATTTGCTTTCGTGCGAGCTACATTTTTGGAGAATTGTGGTGATGGTGTTGCTGGTTGGATAGTTGAAAATGCTGATGCAGAAGAAGAAACCTCTTATATCCTTTACAAGTTTGTTGTGATTTCCAGTTTGATAAGAAGTGTTAATGTATAAAGGGTTTTCCTTTCGTTGTATTCTTTATATTAGATATAGGTTATAAGTTGGGGTCGTGGTTGGATGGACTGTTTTTGAAGATTTATTGAAGATCAAAGTTGAGCTCTTGAATGAACTTGTATTCCCTTTTTCCTGGGTCGCGAGGATGCTTCCTTATTAAGTGTGGGGATAGGTTGAGTGTTGAAATGACCTATTTTTTGGCTGATTTTTGTTATTTTTTAGAGCTGAATGGTTGATTTTATGAGATGATTGATTGATTTGGAAGTGGTTTGAGAGTGTTTTGGATAGGTTGGAATGGTTTTATTAAGCTCATGATGTTTATTAGTAGAGATGTGAAGTTCTGTATGTTTTGATATGATCTGTTTGGTCCTGATAGCTTCTGTTGAGCTTCTGTTTTGTTCTGTTTTCTCTCTGTATGGAAGGATGGAGTATTTATTGATAGGGTTTAAGATTTTTTGAAAGATTATTGAGTGATTTTTGATGATTTGGAATGATTTTGGTATGAGTTATGTGGTTCTGATGCTTTCTGTTGACCTTCTGTAACTCTCTGTTGAGCTTCTGTGAGCCTCTGTAGACCTTCTGTATGCTTCTGTATGTGTTCTGTTAGATGAGAGTGTAGCTTGGAAAAGTTTTTTAGCATTGGAAAGAGGTGAATACAAGTGCAAAAGAGCTAAAAGAAGTCAAAGAAGTAGCTGTTGAAGACTCAAGTAAAGACTGAAGTGAAGTGACAGTGGTGAGCTATGAAGAGTCACTATAGTGGCTCTGGTGCCTCTTCATATCAGACATACCTCTTGGGAGGTGCATCCACGACCTAAGAAGGATTATTGAGGGTTATTATTGAGTGATTGTAGAGAGGATATGATGTACTATTGATGGAGAGAGAGAGAGAGTCAGAGATAGTCAAATCTATCAAAACAGTGTGACTGTATATGAGAGATTGAGAGAGAGAAGACTATGAAGACATTGAAGATGAATACTATGTGATGTATTTCCATTCAAAGATGGTGTATTCCTTTGTGTCCTTTGTTCTATTGAGGGATTTTGTGAAGATGTTGGAGAATATGGTTGATCCTATCAAAACTGTGGGAGATCTACATGATGCCGCATGAAAATTTGTTGTGCCTGGTGTTCTTTTCTTCATTGTGATCATATAAACCCTAATAAAAAAATCTTGTTGATGTTACAAGATATATTTTCTTGCAAGAGAATTCCCTTTTCCTTGGTGTTCCTCTTGGGGCTCCATGTTTTTGGTGCGCAGCTGGGGAAACTTGCCATCAACAAGCACCAGAGAAGGCTGAAAATGAAGGAAATGGCATTGCCAAGAAGAGGAGAATTCAATGGATGATTGTAAAGTTCCTTCTTCCATTGAAGAGTTGGAATTTCTCATAATCAAAGCCACTTTCCACAAGAATTTCATCCCACAATGGCGAAAACATATCACCATCATGATGCATGCTCTATGTGGTGGACAATTTCCTCTTCCTGTTGAAGCAACAGAAACTTGCATCTTGGTGGCAAACTGTTTGTTCATGTAGCAGGGTTTATGGTAGCATGTGTGGTTAACAATCCCAAAACACCTGAGCATTGGTTAGCAATATTCCCTGCCACTTTCAAGGGCGCGGCGTTTCAGTGGTATGAGAGATAAGCAGTAGGAACTTTTGGCACATGGGACAACCTGAAGTTGGCCTTCCTCACTAAATTCAGGCGTGAAGGTTTTGAAGAGCGGATGCGAGAGGAATTTACGAATTTAAGTCAGTCCTCTAGAGAAAGAGTAGAAGCTTATGTCTCACGAATGGAATCCATCCTGAAGAGATGGACTAACCATAATTTAGATGATGGCATTCAGAAGGGGGTGTTTCTCAGAGGATTACAACCAGAAGTCCGTCAGTTTGTGGAGCTACAAAGACCAGCCACACTGCAAGCTGCAACAGAAGGTGCAAGACTGTACGATGAAGTGGAAGCTAGATTGGCGATGAATCCAGGAAGAGGAGTTCTACCTCCTCTGATGCCAGGAATGATGTACCCACCAAATGCAGTCCCAGGGATAGTCCCCTACCCCTACCAACAGATGCCCCCAGTATCACAGTACAGTGCACCAAATCCACAATGGCCACAATCAATGCCTCAAATGATGGTTCAACCACAACAACAATGGTCCCAACCAATTTTCCCAATGCCAAATCAGTAGCAACAGTGGAACCCTACCAACTGGAGCCAACAGCCAACAGTTCAAACAGGAGCTCTGAATCAGAATCAGAACAGAGACCCCTTTGCACCAGTCCAACCTATTTATGCAGTGATTACATAGACTCCTCAAAACCCTACTGCTAATGCCTCAGGAGGAGAAAGCTTGAAGGATTATTTATCCAACTCAGTTGCAAATATAAAAAAGGAGTTGATGGATGTGATTACAGAGCAGCTACAAACACTGAAAGTGAATACCGCTAGCATATCCAACGTTGCAGGAGCAGGAAGAGATGTGATACGGTCAAATACTTGGTGTGGTAAGTGTCATCAAGCAGGTCATTTAGCCACTGAATGTACAGGAAAACCAACCATCCCTGGAGCTTTCTGTTCCTACTGTTTGCAGAAGAACCATACAGAGGATATTTGCTCTCTGAAGGAGATGCATGATAGGAGAAGGAAGGAAGAAGACGCAAGATTCAACTTGCTGGAATCCAAAATGACAACACAAGATATTGGACCAAAGCCTAGATAGTTTGGTCCTAATTTAGGTTCAAGGAGGTTTCCTTCTCAAAGTTACAGAGGAAGACAGTCTGGCGGTGGTCAGAGATCAGAAGTGGAGTGTTACAGATGCGGAGAAAAGGGACACATTTCACCAAATTATCCAAATCCCATAAGGTCAGTGGATTACAAGCCCTTATGCAGTCAATGCAAAGGAGAAGGCCACACTGCAAAAGACTGTCCAAGCCCAGCCCCAGTGAAAAACAGTGCTACTGATAGTCCGGCCAAGGCCCAAGAGCCTACCTCCAATTTAGTGGAATTGGAAGTTGTTGCCATCATGCGTGCAAATAAGAAGGAACCACCTATCCAGAAAGAAAATAATCCTCCTGCCAGAACAGTAAAGTTCAATCTTTCACCAGAAGAACATAATAGAATAGAGCCTGACAGTGCCGTACAGAGCACTACAGTGCCACAAAGAGTCACAGAGACAATTCCAGAGACAAGACCAGAGGTCCAGGAGATAGAAGAGGAGGAAGTGCCACAAGTGACAGAAGAAGTCCCCATGATGTCCTAGTTGGAAGAAAAAAGGAAAATGAAAATGGGTGTTGCCCCATTCCCTAATCGGTTAGAGAAGCCAGTGGATCCTATTAAGGAATAAGATCTGGTCAGTGATCTAGATACCTTTAAACCAAACCTCACATTTCGACAATTATTGATGTTGTCTCCCAGTTGCCGAAAAAGGTTCAAAAGTATACTGACAAGAAGACGTGGCTTAAGGATTGCTCCCTCAACAACAACAAAGTCCAACAAAGCTCCAGAGCCTGCAAAAGAAGTGGACGTGGCTAATGCCTTCCTAGATCCGGGTACCCCATAGACTAGCGTGTGGATAGAAGGCTGCTTTATTGCAAATGCATTGATTGATGGTGGTTCATCAATGAACATTATGACGGATGTGACAATGAAGGATCTAGGCCTACAAGGTGTGCAACCAACCCAATGGCTCATCAGACTGGCGGATCAGAGCAGAATCAAGCCTTTAGGCATTTTCCCATATATGAAGACTATAGTGGCTGGAAAAGATTATTGGCTAACCTATTTGGTGGTGAAGCCAAACTCTTATGGTACATCCTACCCTCTGTTACTGGGCAGACCATGGCTTTTTGAAGCTAGAGCAAGGACGGATTGGTTCAAAGGGACCTTGACCTTGGGTAGAGGACCTAATAAAGTGGTGCTGAAGTTATATGGTGCTCAAAAAGGACATGGATCCACCTCTTTGGAATTATCTTCTGACTCCCCTAATGAGGCTACAGATGGAACATCAGCAAACGAAGATGCTGTCAAACAGATCCTTCCTAAGAAAACAGTGGCACGTTCCTTAACAGTGGATACTATAAGCCAACTCCCAAAAGATGCAAAGTCCCTGTCAATGGGTGAATACTTCCTGCCTGAACCAGGAACGATTTCCGAAATCACTTCTGACATTGAGATAGAAGCATGGATGTACTGCTCTCCCTGTTACATGGCCATAGCAGAGCCAGAGACAGAGGCAAAAGATGAAACAGAGAACCTGTTCTTCTCTTACAGAGCTCCTACAGAGACAGAGACCGAAGAGGATAGAGATGATATTGAAGAAGAAGGTTATGAAAGCGAGATGGAAGAGTCTATCCCACTTGAAGAGGATATATATGAAGAAGAAGTTCTAGAAGCATCAGAAGCAGACGAGCTCATGCTGTGGGACAGAGTGGCGATGGTACCATTTGGTCTGGTAAATAGATTTTCTTATATGCAAAATCTTTATAAGAAATGGTTAAAGAAGACCAAGCCGTCTTTCAGCACTGGCTCATACCGCCTTCACCCACCTTTGCCAAGAAAAGATGATGATGATGATGCACCGTGCCAACAAGCACCAGTCCCACAAACCCAACAGAAATCAGAGGGTCCCTGTTATGTGACATTCCTGGACGCGTCATCAAAAGATAAGTCTTCAAGCCAAGAGGTAACTTATCTTGAAACCAAACCCGAAATGGCTCTAATCCCATTTCAACATCTCAAGGAGCAACCTGAGTCTCCACCAAAAGAAGAAGTTGGGTCTAGTGGGACATCAGAAGAGGACACCACCCCCTTGAAGGAGTCGGATCTGTATCCAGAAATAGTTCGTGGGACCTTCATCCGTGAAGTAGAAGGTGAAAGGCAGTTAACTTTTATGGATGCAAATGGCACTAAATGCCATTTGAGGGTGGGTAGCAGCCTACCAGAAGAGGAGTTGTCAACTTTGTACAACTTGTTGAAAGAGAATTTGGACGTGTTTGCATGGTCCTACAAAGACCTAAAGGGGATTGATGCCACAATATGTCAGCATCATATTGATTTGGAGCCTGATGTCAAGCCAGTACGGCAACGAAAAAGGCGAATGAACCCAAATTATTCCACATTGGTGAAAGCAGAGCTGCTGAAGCTTCTGGAAGTCGAGTTCGTCTATCTAGTGGCAAATAGTGAATGGGTCTCGCCCATCGTGGTTGTATCCAAGAAGAATGGCAAGCTTCGTATATGTGTGGATTTCTGCAAGTTGAATTCCAAGACGAAGAAGGATCACTTTCCTATCCCTTTTACAGACCAAGTGTTAGACACAGTGGCAGGACATGAGCTTTATTCCCTTCTGGATGGATTTAGTGGATATAACCAAGTGCAGATAGCAGAGGAAGATCAGTCTAAGACAACCTTCACCACAGAATGGGGGACCTATACTTACAAAGTGATGCCATTTGGGCTCTGCAATGCCCCTGCTACTTTCCAGCGAGTCATGATGGCCGCATTCCAAATCATCTGTATGACTTTATTGAGGTATATTTGGATGACTTCTGTGTCTATAGTTTGATCCGTGAACATTGGGGACATTTGGAGCAATGCTTTGACCGATGCCGGGAGTATGGGATTTCCCTCAACCCCGACAAATGCATCTTTGGGGTCTCTTCTGGAGTTCTATTGGGCCACATTGTCTCTGCACAGGGGATATCAATAGACCCTGCAAAGATCCAGAAGATCGCAGCTTTGACAACACCCACCAACCTCAAACAGTTGAGGGGATTCCTAGGCCATGTGGGTTACTACAAAAGGTTCATAGCCCATTTTGCAACAAACGCAGCCTCCTTGCACAAGCTTCTGAGGAAAGAGGCAGAGTTTATTTGGACAGAAGAATGTGACAAAGCCTTCAATACTCTGAAGCAGTGTCTGATTGAGGCACCTATTCTGCAACCTCCTGATTGGATGAAGGAGTTTCATGTACACACTGATGCATCCGTTGAAGGGCTAGGTGCTGTCCTATGTCAAAAGGGCCCCTCAAAATTAGATCAACCCATCTATTACGCAAGCCGAAAATTCATTGATAGGGAACAGAACTGTACAGTGACAGAGCTTGAGTGCTTGGCAATGGTGTTTGCCCTAGAGAAGTTTCGCCACTACCTATTGTCTACCCACTTTATATTTTATGTGGATCATGAGGCCCTATCCTTCTTGATGAATAAAGCAGACGTGAAAGGACGAATGATGAGATGGCTCCTTCTATTCCAGGAGTTCCACTTTGAGGTGATTACCAAACCTGGTCGTTCCCATGTTCTGGCTGATCATCTATCGCGTATCCCACAAACTACAGACGAGGAGCAGGATGATCCAGACCTCCTTGATGCTTCCCTATTCTTGGTAGAAACTGTAACCCCCTGGTATGCAAACATTGCCAATCTGCTGGTAACCAAACAGTACCCTCATGGTATTTCTAGTCGAGAAAGGAAGAAGATTATGTTAGAATCAGCCCCCTACACACTGTTAGGTGGAGCACTGTACAAGAAAGGCAAAGATGAAGTGCTCAGAAGATGTATTGCAAGAGATGAGTTTGGGATTTTTCTGAAGGCTTGCTATGATGAGCCATGTGGGGGCCACTTTGCAGGAGAAGCTACAACCAAGAAAGCTCTGTTAGCAGGTTACTGGTGGCCGACCATCCACAAGGATACCTATGATTATTGCAATCGATGTGATGCTTTCAGCGAATGGGGAAACCCACCAAAGAAAGTGCTATGCCACTACAACCTATCCTTCCTTTGAAGCCTTTCGAGAAGTGGGGCATCGACTTCGTAGGCCCAATCGATCCTCCCACCAGAAGGAAACAGAACAGATACATCTTGGTATGTACGGATTATGTCACAAAGTGGTGTGAAGCTAAAGCCCTAAAGCAGGACGATGGTAACAGCGTGGCCCTGTTCATGTACAAGAATATCATCACCCGTTTTGGCAGTTCCCTAGAGCTGGTAAGTGATAGAGGTACTCATTTCATTAATAAATTCATGGAAGAGTTGACAGAGCTCTATAAGATCCGCCATCGCAAGTCCACTCCTTACTACCCCAGAGCCAACGGCCAAGTCGAAGTCACGAATCGTATCCTCTGCTCAATTCTAACAAGAACAATTGCCGCACATCATCTTGATTGGGATGATCGACTTACAGAGGCCCTCTGGGCGTACAGAACCTCCCATAGAACAGCAACATGACAGACACCCTTTCAGCTGTAGAAGCTGTTTTCCCTGTTGAACTCGAATTGCCCTCTTTGCGAGTGGCTATCAAAGAGCGTTTGGGGGACGATGATTCATTGCAATGCCGTCTCCTGCACTTGGAATGTTTGGACGAGACTCGCAGGATGGCTCTACAGTGCATGGAAGCCATGCAAGCTCGATGTAAGGCTTACCATGATAGCTTCATCAAGCACAAGGAGTTCAAAGAAGGTGATTTGGTCCTAGCCTAGGATTCACGATTTGGCAAGTTTCCTGGCAAGCTCCAACAGCAGTGGATGGGCCCATATAAGGTACTTGCTGTCAACCCTAATGGCTCTGTTCAAGTGCAGACCGTTGATGCCTCTGATGATCCCTTCCTGATCAATGGATATCGCCTGAAGAAGTACTTCCCTCCTTGGGGATCTTGACAATGACGGTTACCTAATCCTTTCCCCCGTTGGCGTGGCACTGTACCTCTTATGATACTACTTCTGATAGCCGTTCTTCAGCCACTCCTAATGAGGTGGACACAACCCTCTGTCCCCTCAGCCCCACCTTCCAGCCCTGATCTCTTATCCTCTATTTTCCACCAGCGGCAGTGGCGAGGTGGGTTCTGACAAATGGTATTTCCACCATTCCCTTGCTTTATTCGAAAAAACAAAAAGAAAAAAAATATATACATGTCGGTCATGGGAGAAAATGACTTCGGTCCCTATCATGCCGACCTATTCCAAAAATAAGCAAAGAAGTTTGATGGAATTTTCGGGATTTTTTTGCAATTAAATTGGTATTTTTACCAATTTTAATGAATTTTTGCTCATTTTGTATGTATTTTTGAAAGCATGTTTACTTTTTAAAAAAATTGAAATTTTTTTCTGAGATTTGTAGTTTGGAAAAATATTTCCATTTACTGCAGAAATATTGGAATTTTTTTAAAGATTTTCGTGTAATTTTCTTGGATTTTCATTGATTTTTAATGAATTTTTGAATTTTAAAGGTATTTTTAAGGATTTTCGGGTTTGGAAATTAAAATTCAGGAATATATACCCGAGAATGGACTGCGTGTCAGCTGCGTGTGAATAGCTGGCCAGTGCACACCACTGCACGGACAAGCTAACGCGCATCCCCGCGCGTGAACGGTCGCTAAACATGCACGAACCCGCACACACGACTCCACGTGCACATACCTCGTGTGTGACAAGGGACCAGGTGCTGAAAAGGGGTTTCTGCGGATGTCTGCGTTTTGTTTGTTTTGGAGGTCTCGACGGGGGGTACGGAGCGTAAGAGGGATCGGGGGGAACGGGGGCCTGTGGGGGTTTGTGAGGTGGGTGGGAACTGGGGTGTGAAGGGGGGCTTATGGGGGCGTGGGTAAGGGAGGGGGGAATGGGGGGCTTGGGTGGGGGTTATGGGGTGTAGGGCGGCCGGGCCCAGGGAGGGCAGCGCAGGCGGCGGGTGACGAAGGCAGGAGGCGGCGGACGCCCCAGGCAGGTGGCGGTTGCAGGGGACCAGACGGTCGTCCACAGGAGCGGCGGGTGGGCGTTCACAGGAGCGGGCGACATGGCGGCTTCCACAGGCTCGGCCGGGCGGGCTTCCACAGGCTCGGGCGGCAAGGCGCGGCGAGGGGTGGCGGTAGAGGGCCCAGGCGGGGCTGGGTGGCGTGGCGACCAGGTAGGCGACAACGTCCGGCCGCAGGGGAAGAAGATGCTCGTCAGCGTCCAGGAGCGACATCTACGTCCAGGGCGGGGGGAGAGGAGAGAGGGAGGAGAAGAGGAGGAGGAGGAGGAAGAGGAAGATGGAGATGGAGAAGAGGAGGAGGAGGAGGGATAATGGAGGGAGGGAGGAGAAGGGGAAGGGAATGGGAGGAAGGGATGGGAGGGAGAAGGGGACGCAAGGGGGAGATGGGGAGGGAGGTGGTTGGGGGTCGGGGAGAGAGAAAGGGGGGTGGGGGGAATAGGGGAGGGTGCCCGTGGGGGGAGGGAGATAATAAAGTATTTTTTTTAATAATAATAATAATAAATTAAATAAAGAATTTTTTTTTAAAAAAGGCGTGCCCCCGTCCCTCATGCGTACGCGGGGCGGGGTTCAAAAATTTACCGTGACGGAATCACAATGGCACTGGGATGTCGGTACGGGGCACGTGGACGCGACCGGGGAGTGTGGAGACACGTGAAATCTAAAACGAGCACGTTCACACGCGGGATGAGTCACGCAAAACACGTAAAAACAATGAAAAATTAATATCTCCCAATCCGGGCATCGAAACGAAATGCCGTAAAAATAAAAAATGTGCAAGACGGTAGGGGGAAAGCAGGGGAAATGTGCAACGGGGTTCCGGGGGGGTAAAGGGTGTTCACATGCAAAAAACATAAAAAACGTGTCCAAAAACGCAAACGAAAATTAATATCGGAAGATCCGTGCCTCGGAATGAGGTACAGGAAGAAGGAAAAATGAGCAAAAAGACGTGCCCGACAATCCTATCATGTCAAAACAGGGTTCCGACTGAGATAAGACGTGTTCACATGGGAAAAACTAAAAAAAACAGACCCGAAAATGGAATCGAAAAATCATATTGAACGAACCGCTTGCCAAAAGGACATGTAGTAAAAAGAAAAAATGTCTGCAGGAAGGGGTGGCACAGGGTTGTCATGTTAAAACACAGTTCCGGCGGAAGTAGGAGGGGTTCACATGCAGAAATCACCAAAAATACACTCGAAAATACATTTAAAAATTAATAATTAAAAATCCAAAAGTGGAAATAGGGGGAGAAAAAAGGAAAAAGGTGGGGGAAGGCACGGCGGACACGGCTGCCAAATCAAAATGAAAATCCGATGCAAACATGGCAAGTTCACATGAAAAAATGTCAAAAAGACGCACGAAAAAGTCTCGAGAAACTGCGAAAATTAATATTGGACAAACCGTGCATCAAAATGACACAGAGTAAAAAGAAAAAATGGCAAGGAGAAAGTGATTGTCAGGGCTATGACGTTAGATCACGGTTCCGAAGCAAGAAAAGCACGTTCACATGGAAAACCGGCTAATGTGCGCAAAATGCTTCAAAAATTAATTACTCGAGAACCGTGGACTGAAACAGGGGTGGGTAAAAAGGAAAAATGGTCAGTTCAAAGGGAAGAACAAGGGGATAAGGTTGGATGTGGATTTCGGTGAACATAGGGTATGTGCACCTAGCAGGACAGCAAAATCAGGGAATGCAGGAAAACTGCAAGGGAACAGCCCTGAGGGTGGGTGAAAAGGGAATGGGTGGGTGGAAAAGGGACCCCATCAGGGTAAAAGCAAGTCATGGCATAGAGGCATTAGCAGGTTGAGGCATATGTAGAGGGTTATGCAATGTAGACGCGCAGGGACGCGTCCCCACACTTAAGACCTTAACGGACAGGGTTAACTGAGCAACATGGACCTAATACCGCACAACAGACCAACCTCGAACATCCCCACACTTAAAACATGATCTTCACTGACCACAGAAGGTGTAGGGTTAGAAAAACTTGGCCCATGTTGTCGAGAATCAAGGTTGACTGTCGATGGCACGTCCACTGCCGTTGTCGGCTGCAGAAGGTACCAAGGTATCTTCACAGCACACATCCGTCATGGCAGGGACCATGCGGTAGCACCCAGGGAGGTAGCTGGTTCAAGGAATCGCAGGAAATTCATCGAGAACGAGGGATGTTGCACTCAACGCACAATCACTCATATGGAATGAAAGAACTGTCACTCACCCCATTACTAATATCACTCGAGAAATAATGATTGAAACCCATATCTCACACCCGATTTAGGAAAGCGACAAGGGAATGGTGTAGAGGGAGTACTCCAGGTGCACAGTTGATGGTGCATTAGTGCGTCCAACCCGTCTGGCATAGGTGCAAGTAGGAAGGCCAGGGAGCCTTGCAGTGCAGTGTACAGAACAGGGTGACGTGTCCTGTGATGACGGTAGAGACCCACCCCGTAGGTGCATAGAGAAACATGAACATACATGACTCCAAGTGTCGTGACGTCCCTAAAAAATCTCGCCTCTCAATAAGTGATTGAGGAAACACCAGTCACACTTAGCCCACCCTCTGTCTCACGCTCTGTTGAAAGATACAGAGGGCAACCATGTCGTGAAACCCATTGATGTAATCCTCACAGTCACTGATGCAGAGGTTGTATACCTTGTGCACATTCAAGGGCGCAACTGTGCATCCCGCCCTGTGCTGGCATACGGTGCGAGAAGGAAGGCCAGGGAGCCTTATAGTGCAGTGCACAGAAACAGATCGTGCTTTGTGCGTTGAGAGGCCCATTCTGTGCGTGCAACACTTCATTCACACTTCTCACCTCTCATTTGATTTGAAGGGAAAAGACTGGTCTCTTGTCCCACCCTCTGTCTCGCTCTCTGTTGATAGTTATAGAGGGCAACCATACTCACTTCCCCATCCGGTTAGGATGAAAGCACACGCCACTCAATTGTTTGTCGATGAACATCCCATCGTCAGTTGTTGAAGAGGCATACCCAGGGAGACAGCCAACAAATCTGATACTTCAATTGGTTGTAGAAAAGATCGTCTGCGAAAGGGGGCAGAAAGACTCATGAAGTTGCAGAGACAACGCACCAAGGGAGGTGGCTTCAAATTTCTTCTGGACAATTTTCTGCTGGTGAGTCAGTTATCCTGAACTGCGGGGTGTTACCACCTTTTCCACAGCCAGCTTCCCGCCCAAGGGTGTTTGCCACCTTTTCTTGGAACGAGGCCTGCTATGACAGGGAATTGCTTCATTTTCTCCCATAATAGTTTTGTTTTTTTTTCTCTCTTTTCTTTTTCTTCTTTTTTCTTGTTTTCCCCTATTCTCGAGGGTGTCTCCTCCTTTTCTCGAAGAATAGGTCGGCATGACAGGGACCGAAGTCCTTTTCTCCCACGACCGACATGTATATATTTTTTTTCTTTTTGTTTTTTAAAATTAAGCAAGGGAATGGTGGAAATACCATTTGTCAAAACCCACCTCGCCACTGCCGCTGGTGGAAAATAGAGGATAAGAGATCAGGGCTAGAAGGTGGGACTGAGGGGACAGAGGGTTGTGTCCACCTCATCAGGAGTGGCTGAAGAACGGCTATCAGGAGTAGTATCATAAGAGTTACAATGCCACACCAACGGGGGAAAGGATCAGGTGACCGTGATTGTCAAGATCCCTAAGGAGGGAAGTACTTCTTTAGACGATATCCATTGATCAGGAAGGGATTATCCGAGGCATCAACGATCTGCACTTGAATAGATCCATTAGGGTTGACAGCAAGTACCTTATATGGGCCCATCCACCGCTGCTGGAGCTTGCCATGAAACTTGCCAAATCGCGAATCGTAGGCTAGGACCAAATCACCTTCTTTGAACTCCTTGTGCTTGATGAGGCTGTCATAGTAAGCATTACGTCGAGCTTGCTTGGTTTCCATGCACTGTAGAGCCATCCTGCGAGTTTCGTCCAAACATTCGAAGTGCAGGAGATGGCGTTGCAGTGAATCATCGTCCCCAAACGCTCTTTGATAGCCACTCGCAAAGAGGGCAATTCAAGTTCAACAGGGAAAACAACTTCTATACCAAACACCAGCTGGAAGGGTGTCTGTCCTGTTGCTGCTTTATGGGAGGTTCTGTACGCCCAGAGGGCCTCTGTAAGTTGATCATCCCAATCACGACGATGTGCGGCAATTGTTCTTATCAGAATCGAGCAAAGGATGCGATTCGTGACATCGACTTGGATGTTGGCTCTGGGGTAGTAAGGAGTGGACTTGCGATGGCGGATCTTATAGAGCTCTGTCAACTCTTCCATGACTTTATTAATGAAATGAGTACCTCTATCACTTACCAGCTCTAGGGGACTGCCAAAATGGGTGATGATAATCTCGTACATGAACAGGGCCATGATGTTACCATCGTCCTGCTTTAGGGCTTTAGCTTCACACCACTTTGTGACATAATCCGTACATACCAAGATGTATCTGTTCTGTTTCCTTCTGGTGGGAGGATCGATGGGCCTACGAAGTCGATGCCCCACTTCTCGAAAGGCTTCAAAGGAAGGATAGGTTGTAGTGGCATAGCAGTTGTTTTGGTGGGTTTCCCCATTCACTGACAAGCATCACATCGGTTGCAATAATCATATGCATCCTTGTGGATGGTCGGCCACCAGTAACCTGCTAATAGAGCTTTCCTGGCTGTAGCTTCTCCTGCAAAGTGGCCCCCACATGGCTCGTCATGGCAAGCCTTCAGAACAATTCCAATCTCATCTCCTGCAACACATCTTCTGAGCACTTCATCTTTGCCTTTCTTGTACAATGCTCCACCCAACAGGGTGTAGGGGGCTGATTCTAACATAACCTTCTTCCTTTCCCGACTAGAAATACCAGGAGGGTACTGTTGGGTTGCCAACAGATTGGCAATGTTTGCATACTAGGGGGTTACAGTTTCTACCAGGAATAGGGAAGCATCAGGGAGGTCTGGATCATCCTGCTCCGCGTCTGCAGTTTGTGGGATACGCGACAGATGATCAGCTAGAACATGGGAACGACCAGGTTTGGTAATCACCTCAAAGTCGAACTCCTGGAATAGAAGGAGCTATCTCATCATTCGTCCTTTCATGTCTGCTTTGTTCATCAGGAAGAACAGGGCCTCATGATCCACATAAAATTTAAAGTGGGAAGACAGTAGGTAGTGGCGAAACTTCTCTAGGGCAAATACCATTGCCAAGCACTCAAGCTCTGTCCACTGTATAGTTCCATTCCTTATCAGTGACTTTTCGGCTTGCGTCATAGATGGGTTGATCTAATTTTGAGGGGCCCTTTTGACATGGGACAGCACCTAGCCCTTCAACGGATGCATCAGTGGGTACATGAAACTCCTTCGTCCAATCAGGAGGATGCAGAATAGGTGCCTCAATCAGACACTGCTTCAGAGTGTTGAAGGCTTTGTCACATTCTTCTGTCCAAATAAACTCTGCCTCTTTCCTCAGAAGCTTGTGCAAGGAGGTTACCTTTGTTGCAAAATGGGCTATGAACCTTCTGTAGTAACCCACATGGCCTAGGAATCCCCTCAACTGTTTGAGGTTGGTGGGTGCTATCAAAGCTGCAATCTTCTCGATCTTTGCAGGGTCTGTTGATATCCTTTGTGTAGAGACAATGTGGCCTAATAGAACTCCAGAAGAGACCCCGAAGATGCATTTGTCGGGGTTGAGGGAAATCCCATACTCCCGGCATCGGTCAAAGCATTGCTCCAAATGTCCCCAATGTTCACGGATCAAACTATAGACACAGAAGTCATTCAAATATACCTCAATAAAGTCGTGCAGATGATTTTGGAATGCGGCCATCATGACTCGCTGGAAAGTAGCAGGGGCATTGCAGAGCCCAAATGGCATCACTCTGTAAGCATAGGTCCCCCATTCTGTGGTGAAGGTTGTCTTAGAGTGATCTTCCTCTGCTATCTGCACTTGGTTATATCCACTAAATCCATCCTAAAGGGAATAAAGCTCATGTCCTGCCACTGTGTCCAACAGTTGGTCTGTAAAAGGGATAGAAAAGTGATCCTTCTTCGTCTTGGAATTCAACTTGCAGAAATCCACACATATACGAAGCTTGCCATTCTTCTTGGGTACAACCAGGATGGGTGAGACTCATTCACTATTTGCCACTGGATAGATGAACTCGGCTTCCAGAAGCTTCAACAGCTCTGCTTTCACCAATGTGGAATAATTCGGGTTCATTCGCCGCTATCGTTGCCGTACTGGCTTGGCATCAGGCTCCAAATCAATATGATGCTGACATATTGTGGGATCAATCCCCTTTAGGTCTTTGTAGGACGATGCAAACACATCCAAATTCTCTTTCAACAAGTTGTACAAAGTTGACAAGTCCTATTCTGGTAGGCTGCTACCCACTCTCAAATGGCGTTCAGTGCCATCTGCATCCACAAAAGTTAACTGCCTTTCACCTTCTACTTCACGGATGAAGGTTCCATGGACTACTTCTGGATACAGATCCGACTCCTTCAAGGGGGTGGTGTCCTCTTTTGATGTCACACTAGAACCAACTTCTTCTTTTGGTGGAGACTCAGGTTGCTCCTTGAGACGTTGAAATGGGATTAGAGCCATTTTGGATTTGGTTTCAAGATTAGTTACCTCTTGGCTTGAAGACTCGTCTTCTAATAACGCGTCCAAGAATGTCATGTAACAGGGACCCTCTGATTTCTATTGGGTTTTTGGGACTGGTGCTTGTTGGCACAGTGCATCATTATCATCTTTTCTTGGCAAAGGTGGGTGAAGGCGGCATGAGCCATTGCTGAAAGACGGCTTGGTCTTCTTTAACCATTTCTTATAAAGATTTTGCATATAAGAAAATCCATTTACCAGACCAAATGGTACCATCGCCACTCTATCCCACACCATAAGCTCGTCTCCTTCTGATGCTTTTGGAACTTCTTCTTCATATATATCCTCTTCAGGTGGGATAGACTCTTCCGTCTCGCTTTCATAACCTTCTTCTTCAATATCATCTCTATCCTCTTCGGTCTCTGTCTCTGTAGGAGCTCTATAAGAGAAGAACAAGTTCTCTGTTTCATCTTCTGCCTCTGTCTCTGGCTCTGCTATGGCCATGTAACAGGGAGAGCAGTACATCCATACTTCTATCTCACTGTCAGAAGTGATTTCGGAAATCGTTCTTGGTTCAGGCAGGAAGTATTCACCCATAGATAGGGATTTGCATCTTTTTGGGAGTTGGCTTACAGTATCCACTATTAAGGAACATGCCACTATTTTCTCAGGAAGGATCTGTTTGATAGCATCTTCGTTTGCTGATGTTCCATCTGTAGCCTCATTAGGGGAGTCAAAAGATAATTCCAAGGAGGTGAATCCATGTCCTTTTTGAGCACCATATAACTTCAACACCACTTTATTAGGTCCTCTACCCAAGGTCAAGGTTCCTTTCAACCAATCCGTCCTTGCTCTGGCTTCAAAAGGCCATAGTCTACCCAGTAACAGAGGGTAGGATGTAACATAAGAGTTTGGCTTCACCACCAAATAGGTTAGCCAATAATATTTTCCAGCCACTGTAGTCTTCACATGTGGGAGAATGCCTAAAGGCTTGATTCTGCTCTAATCCGCCAGTCTAATGAGCCATTGGGTTCGTTGCACACCTTGTAGGCCTAGATCCTTCATTGTCACATCCGTCATAATGTTCACTGATGAACCACCATCAATCAGTGCATTTGAAATAAAGCAGCCTTCTATCCACACGTCAGTCTCTGGGGTACCCGGATCTAGGAAGGCGTTAGCCACGTCCACTTCTTTTGCAGGCTCTGGAGCTTTGTTGGACTTTGTTGCTGTTGAGGGAGCAATCCTTGAGCCACGTCTTCTTGTCAGTATACTTTTGAACCTTTTTCGGCACTGGGAGACAACATCAATAATTGTCGAAATGTGAGGTTTGGTTTAAAGGTATCTAGATCTCTGACCAGATCGTATTCCTTAATAGGATCCACTAGCTTCTCTAACCGGTTAGGGAATGGAGCAACACCCATTTTGATTTTCCTTTTTTCTTCCAACTGGGGCATCATGGGGACTTCTTCTGCCACTTGTGGCACTTTCTCCTCTTCTATCTCTTGGACCTTTGGTCCTGTCTCTGGAATTATCTCTGTGACTCTCTGTGGCACTGTAGTGCTCTGTAAGTCACTGTCAGGCTCTGTTCTATTCTGTTCTTATGGTGGAAGATTGAACTTCACTGTTCTGGTAGGAGGATTATTTTCTTTCTGGATAGGTGGTTCCTTTTTATTCGCACGCGTGATGGCAGCAACTTCTAATTCCACAAAATGGAGGTAGGCTCTTGGGCCTTTCAGTAGCACTGTTTTTTCACTCGGGCTGGGCTTGCACAGTCTTTTGCAGTGTGGCCTTATCCTTTGAATCGAGTGCATAAGGGCTTGTAATCCATTGACCTTCTGGGATTTGGACAATTTGGTGAAATGTGTCCCCTTTCTCTGCATCTGTAACACTCCACTTCTGATCTCTGACCACCGCCACATTGTCTTCCTCTGTAACTTTGAGAGGGAAACCTCCTTGGACCGAAATTAGGACCATCCAGCAAGTTGAATCTTGCATCTTCTTCCTTCCTTCTCCTATCAAGCATCTTCTTCAGAGAGCAAATATCCCCTGTATGGTTCTTCCGCAAATAGTAAGAACAGAAAGCTCCAGGGATGGTTGGTTTTCGTGTACATTCAGTGGCTAAATGGCCTGCTTGATGACACTTACCACACCAATTATTTGACCGCATCACATCTCTTCCTGCTCCTACAACGTTGGATATGCTAGCGGTATTCACTTTCAGTGTCTGTAGCTGCTCTGTAATCACATCCATCAACTCCTTTTTGATATTTGCAATTGAGTTGGATAAATAATCCTTCAAGCTTTCTCCTCTTAAGGCACTAGCAGTAGGGTTTTGATGAGTCTCTGGAATCACTGTATAAACAGGTTGGGCTGGTGCAAAGGGGTCTCTGTTCTGATTCTGATTCAGAGCTCATGTTTGAACTGTTGGCTGCTGTTGGCTTCAGTTGGTAGGGTTCCACTGTTGCTGCTGATTTGGCATTGGGAAAATTGGTTGGGACCATTGATGTTGTGGTTGAACCATCATTTGAGGCATTGATTGTGGCCACTGTGGATTTGGTGCACTGTACTATGATACTGGGGGCATCTGTTGGTAGGGGTAGGGGACTGTCCCTGGGACTGCATTTGGTGGGTACATCATTCCTTGCATCAGAGGAGTTAGGACTCCTCTTCCTCGATTCATCGCCAATCTAGCTTCCACTTCATCGTACAGTCTTGCACCTTCTGTTGCAGCTTGCAGTGTGCCTAGTCTTTGCAGCTCCAAAAACTTACGGACTTCTAGTTGTAATCCTCTGAGAAACACCCCCTTCTGAATGCCATCATCTAAATTATGGTTAGTCCATCTCTTCAGGATGGATTCCATTCGTGAGACATAAGCTTCTACTCTTTCTCCAGAGGACTGACTTAAATTCATAAATTCCTCTCGCATCCGCTCTTCAAAACCTTCATGCCTGAATTTAGTGAGGAAGGCCAACTTCAGGTCGTCCCATGTGCCAAAAGTTCCTGCTGCTTGTCTCTCATACCACTGAAACACCGCGCCCTTGAAAGTGGCGGGGAATATTGCTAACCAATGCTCAGGGGTTGTGGCATTGTTAGCCACACATGCTACCATAAACTCTGCTACATGAAGATTGGGGTCTTCATTGTACTCTCCCTTAAAAACTGGCAATGGGACTACATTCGCTGGCCTGTCATCAATATTTCCAGGACGGATTTGGCTTGGAAGTGGACCTCCAGCAGGAGGAGGAAGGGCTTGATGTACCATTGGGACTTCTGTAAAGAGTTCTGCAAGGGCATCAAAGGCGGCTTCTGCTACGAGTTCATTCTCAGCTTTGATTTTTTCTTTCTCTCTTCTCACGTACCTCTGGACTCGTTCTAACGCTTGCCTCTTTATTGCGTCATTCATCAGGGGGTTGGCTCCACTATGTTGTTAGTGCTCCACAGTGGGATAACAGAAGGCTTCAATCTCTGGAGGACTCTCTTGCCAACATTTCTTCTACTTCTTCCTTTTCAATGTCTGTGAATTCTGCTTTCATGACACTGCACAGAGGAAGGTATTCCGTTCTGAAGGTGTCAAAATGCATACGTCTAAGCATTGTGGTGGTGCCATCATCATAGTAATGCCATCTTCTGATGGTTTCAACAGTGTATGTTGTAAAGAACACTTTGTCTACCAACTTCCAGTGGGTTTCCAATTGAACAAATAGAAGATTATCAGTGCACCAAGCATCCCATGTATCTTGCTCTGTTGAGCATCCACGAACAAATTCCAACTCTGTTCCTTCTTATTTTTGTGAACCTCTACAGACCAAGACTCCTGAAGCTTCTTCACAATCTCCCACTTGATGATGTCTGGAAACTTCTCAACGAATGCCAAATCTTCCATGGATGGTCATTCTCTCTATTTCTGCTCTTCAGTTTGTTCCCAAACAGTTTGCCACCAAGATGCAAGTTTCTGCTGCTTCAACAGGAAGAGGAAACTGTCCACCACATAGAGCATGCATCATGATGGTGATATGTTTCTGCCATTGTGGGATGAACTTCTTGTGGAAAGTGGCTTTGATTATGAGAAATTCCAACTCTTCAATGGAAGAAGGAACTTTACAATCATCCATTGAATTCTCCTCTTCTTGGCAATGCCATTTCCTTCATTTTCAGCCTTCTCTGGTGCTTGTTGATGGCAAGTTTCCCCGGCTGCGCACCAAAAACATGGAGCCCCAAGAGGAATACCAAGGAAAAGGGAATTCTCTTGCAAGAAAATCTATCTTGTAACATCAACAAGATTTTTTTATTAGGGTTTATATGATCACAATGAAGAAAAGAACACCAGGTACAACAAATCTTCATGCATCATGATGTAGATCTCCCATGGATTTGATAGAATCAACCATATTCTCCAACATCTTCACAAAATTCCTCAATAAAACAAACGACACAAAGGAATACACCATCTTTGAATGGAAATACATCACATAGTATTCATCTTCAATGTCTTCATAGTCCTCTCTCTCTCAATCTCTCATATACAGTCACACTGTTTTGATAGATTTGACTATCTCTAACTCTCTCTCTCTCTCTCTCTCTCCATCAATAGTACATCATATCCTCTCTACAATCACTCAATAATAACCCTCAATAATCCGTCTTAGGTCGTGGATGCACCTCCCAAGAGGTATGTTTGATATGAAGAGGCACCAGAGCCACTACAGGAACTCTTCATAGCTCACCACTGTCACTTCACTTCAGTCTTTACTTGAGTCTTCAACAGCTACTTCTTTGACTTCTTTTAGCTCTTTTGCACTTGTATTCACCTCTTTCCAAGGCTAGAAAACTTTCCCAAGCTACACTCTCATCCAACAGAACACATACAGAATTATAGAGAATGTAAAATGCTGTGTATTGTTGATTGTGTATTTTGGTTTTTATGTGTTTTTGTTTGTTGTAATGTTTTTTTTCGTGTTGTTGTTGATCTTTGTGGCAAAATTTTGACAATAAAACACATATTGAAATATTGAAGATTTTCAGCATCAATCCACCACATGTGACCAAGGTATCTAGATTTTTCCAGATTTTTCAGCTTGTGTTTTGAATTAAAGAGGATTTTTCATGAATTTAAGCATTTAATGAAGCATTTTTGCCATAAAATAATAATGAAATAAATTGGCACAGCATTTTCAACTTAGGAAATATTCCAAAAATAAGCAAAGAAGTTTGATGAAATTTTCAAGAATTCTCAACAATTAAATTGGTATTTGTACCAATTTTAATGAATTTTGGCTCATTTTGTATGTATTTTTGAAAGAATGTTTACTTTTAAAATTTTTTGAATTTTTTTTCTGAGATTTGTAGTTTTGAAAAATATTTCAATTTACTATAGAAATATTGAAAAATTTTTAAAGATTTTTTTGTAATTTTTTTGGATTTTAATTGATTTTTAATGAATTTTTGAAATTTAAAGGTATTTTTAAGGTTTTTCGGGTTTGGAAATTAAAATTTGGGAATATATACCCGGGAATGGACTGCGTGTGAACAGCTGGCTGGTGCACACCACCGCACGGACAAGCTAACGCGCGTCCCCGCGCGTGATCGGTTGCTAAACGCGCACGAATCTGCACACACGACTCCACGCGCACACACCTCGTGTGTGACAAGGGACCAGGGGCTGAAAAGGGGTTTCTGCGGAAGTCTGCGTTTTGTTCGTTTTGGAGGTCTCGATGGGGGGTACGGGCGTAAGAGGGACCGGGGGGAACGGGGGCCTGTGGGCGGAATGGGGGCCTATGGGGGTTTGTGAGGTGGGTGGGAACTGGGGTATGAAGGGGGGCTTATGGGGGGGTGGTGGGGTTGTGGGGTGGGATTGGTGGGATGGGGGGCCTGTGGGGGGGTTGTGGGGTGGGAGTGGTGGGAATGGGGGGGGGGGGGGGGGGGGGGGGGCGAATGGGGACTAATGGGGGGGTGGGTAAGGGAGGGGGAATGGGGGGCTTGGGTGGGGTTTATGGGGTGTAGGGCGGCCGGGCGCAGGGAGGGCAGCGTAGGCGGCGGGTGACGAAGGCAGGAGGCGGCGAACGCCCCAGGCAGGCGGCGGCTGCAGGGGACCAGGCGGTCGTCCACAGGAACGACGGGTGGGCGTTCACAGGAGCAGGCGGTAGGGCGGCTTTCACAGGCTCGGGCGGCAGGGCGCGGTGAGGGGTGGCGACAGAGGGCCCAGGCGGGGTTGGGCGGCGTGGCGACCAGGTGGGCGACAGCGTCTGACAGCGGGGGAAGAAGACGCTCGTCAGCGTCCAGGAGCGGCGTCTGCATCCAGGGCAGGGGGAGAGGAGAGAGGGAGGAGAAGAGGAGGAGGAGGAGGAAGAGGAAGATGGAGATGGAGAAGAGGAGGAGGAGGAGGGATAATGGAGGGAGGGAACAGAAGGGGAAGGGAATGGGAGGAAGGGATGGGAAGGAGAAGGGGACGCAGGGGGGGAGATGGGGAGGGAGGTGGTTGGGGGTCAGGGAGAGAGAAAGGAGGGGTGGGGGGGATAGGGGAGGGTGCCCGTAGGGGGAGGGAGATAATAAAGAGTTTTTTTTAAATAATAATAATAAATTAAATAAAGAAATTAAAAAAAAGAAAGGCATGCCCCCATCCCGCGTGCGTGCGCGGGGCGGGGTAAAAAAAATTTACCGTGACGAAATCGGAATGGTGCCAGGATGTCGGTACGGGGCACGCGGACGCGACCGGGGTGTGTGGAGATGCGTGAAATCAAAAATGGGCGCGTTCACGCGCAGGATGAGTTGCGCGAAACACGTAAAAACAAGGAAAAATTAATATCTCCCAATTCGGGCATCGAAACGAAATGCCGTAAAAACAAAAAATGTGCAAGATGGCAGGGGGAAACAGGGAAAACGTGCAACGGGGGTTCCGGGGGGTAAAGGGCGTTCACATGCAAAAAACACAAAAAACGGGTCTAAAAACGCAAACGAAAATTAATATCGAAAGATCCATGCCTCAGAACGAGGTGTAGGAAGAAGGAAAAATGAGCAAACAGACGTGCTCAACAATCCTATCATGTCAAAACAGGGTTCCGACTGAGATAAGACGCGTTCACATGGAAAAAACCCAAAAAACAAACCCGAAAATGGAATCAGAAAATCATATTGGACGAACCGCTTGGCGGAAGGACATGCAGTAAAAAGGAAAAATGTCCACAAGAAGGGGTGGCACATGGTTGTCATATTAAAACACAGTTGCGATGGAAGTAGGAGAGGTTCACATGCAAAAAACACAAAAAATACACCTGAAAACACATTTAAAATTTAATAATTTAAAATAGGGGGGAGAAAAAAGGAAAAAGGTGGGTGAAGTGCATTGGACACGGCTGTCAAATCAAATTGAAATTCCGATGCAAACAGGGCAGGTTCATATGGAAAAATATCAAAAAGACGCACGAAAAAGTCTCGAGAAACCGCAAAAATTAATATTGGACACACCGTGCATCACAATGACACAGAGTAAAAAGGAAAAATGGCAGGGAGAAAGTAGTTGTCAGGGCTATGACATGGTCAGTTCAAAGGGATGAACAGGGGGATAAGGTTGGATATGGATTTCGGTGAACATAGGGTGCGTGCACCTGCCAGGATAGCAAAATCAGGGAATGAATAAAAACTGCAAGGGAACAGTCCCAAGGGTGGATGAAAAGGGAACACGTGGGTGGGGAAGGGACCCCATCAGGGTAAAAGCAAGTCATGGCATAGAGGCATTAGCAGGTTGAGGCATATGCAGAGGGTTATGCAATGTAGACGCGCAGGGACGCGTCCCCACACTTAAGACCTTAACGAACAGGGTTAACTGAGCAACAGGGACCTAATACCACACAACAGACTAACCCCAAACGTCCCCACACTTAAAACATGATCTTCACTGACCACAGAAGGTGTAGGGTTAGAAAAACTTGTCCGATGTTGTCCAGAATCAAGGTTGACTGTCGATGGCATGTCCACTGTCGTTGTCGGCTGCAGGAGGTACCAAGGTATCTTCACAGCACACATCCGTTATGGCAGGGACCACGCGGCAGCACCCAGAAAGGTAGCTGATGAAGGAATCGCAGGAAATTCGTCGAGGACGAGGGATGTTGCACTCAACGCACAATCACTCATATGGAATGAAAGAACTGTCACTCACCCCATGACTAATATCACTCAAGAAATAATGATTGAAACCCATATCTCACACCCGGTTTAGGAAAGCGACAAGGGAATGGTGCAGAGGGAGTACGCCAGGGTGCACAGCTGATGGTGCATTAGTGCGTCCACCCGTCTGGCATAGGTGCAAGCAGGAAAGCCAGGGAGCCTTGCAGTGCAGTGTACAGAACAGGGTAACGTGTCCTGTGATGACGGTAGAGACCCACCCCGTAGGTGCATAGAGAAACGCAAACATACCTGACTCCAAGTGTCGTAATGTCCCTTAAATCTCGCCTCTCAATAAGTGATTGAGGAAACACCAGTCACACTCAGCCCACCCTCTGTCTCACGCTCTGTTGAAAGATACAGAGGGCAACCATGTCGTGAAACCCATTGATGTAATCCTCACGGTCATTGGTGCAGAGGTTATATGCCTTGTGCGCATTTGAGGGTGCAACTATGCATCCCGCCCTGTGCTGGTATACGGTGCGAGAAGGAAGGCCAGGGAGCCTTATAGTGCAGTGCACAGAAACAGATCGTGCTTTGTGCATTGAGAGGCCCATCCCATGCGTGCAACACTTCATTCACACTTTTCACCTCTCGTTTGATTTGAAGGGAAAAGACTAGTCTCTCGCCCCACCCTCTGTCTCGCTCTCTGTTGATAGTTACAGACGACAACCATACTCACTTCCCCATCCGGTTAGGATGAAAACTCACGTCACTCAATTGTTTGTCGATGAAGATCGCGTCGTCAGTTGTTGAAGAGGCATACCCAAGGAGGCAGCCAACAAATCTGATACTTCAATTGGTTGTAGAAAAGATCGTCTGCGAAAGGGGGCAGACAGATTGATGAAGTTGCAGAGACAGCGCACCAAGGGAGGTGGCTTCAAATTTCTTATGGACAATTTTCTACTGGTGAGTCAGTTATCCTGAACTGCAGGGTGTTACCACTTTTTCCATAGCCAGCTTCCCGCCCAAGGGTGTTTGCCACCTTTTCTTGGAACGAGGCCTGCTATAACAGGGAATTGCTTCCTTTTCTCCCATAACAGTTTTGCTTTTTTTTCTCTTTATTATTTTTCTTTTTTTTTCTTGTTTTCCCCTATTCCCGAGGGTGTCTCCTCCTTTTCTCGAAGAATAGGTTGGCATGACAGGGACCGAAGTTCTTTTCTCCCACGATCGACATGTATATATTTTTTTTCTTTTTGTTTTTTCGAATTAAGCCAGGGAATGGTGGAAATACCATTTGTCAAAACCCACCTCGCCACTACCGCTGGTGGAAAATAGAGGATAAGAGATCAGGGCTGGAAGGTGGGGCTGAGGGGATAGAGGGTTGTGTCCATCTCATCAGGAGTGGCTGAAGAACGGCTATCAGAAGTAGTATCATAAGAGTTACAGTGCCACGCCAATGGGGGAAAGGATCAGGTGACCATGATTGTCAAGATCCCTAAGGAGGGAAGTACTTCTTCAGGCGATATCCATTGATCAGGAAGGGATCATCAGAGGCATCAATGGTCTGCACTTGAACAGAGCCATTAGGGTTGACAACAAGTACCTTATATGGGCCCATCCACCACTGTTGGAACTTGCCAGGAAACTTGCCAAATCGTGAATCATAGGCTAGGACCAAATCACCTTCGTTGAACTCCTTGTGCTTGATGAAGCTGTCATGGTAAGCCTTCGTCGAGCTTGCGTGGCTTCCATGCACTGTAGAGCCATCCTGCGAGTTTTGTCCAAACATTCCAAGTGCAGAAGACGGCATTGCAGTGAATCATCGTCCCCCAAACGCTCTTTGATAGCCACTCGCAAAGAGGGCAATTCAAGTTCAACAGGGAAAACAACTTCTATACCATACAACAGCTGGAAGGGTGTCTGTCCTGTTGCTGCTTTATGGGAGGTTCTGTACGCCCAGAGGGCCTTAGCTCTAGGAGACTACCAAAACAGGTGATGATATTCTCGTACATGAACAGGGCCACGCTGTTACCATCGTCCCGCTTTAGGGATTTAGCTTCACACCACTTTCTGACATAATCTGTACATACCAAGATGTATCTGTTCTGTTTCCTTCTGGTGGGAGGATCGATGGGCTTACGAAGTCGATGCCCCACTTCTCGAAAGGCTTCAAAGGAAGGATAGGTTACAGTGGCATAGTAGTTGTTTTGGTGGGTTTCCCCATTCGCTGACAAGCATCACATCGCTTGCACTAATCATAGGCATCCTTATGGATGGTTGGCCACCAATAACCTGCTAACAAAGCTTTCCTGGATGTAGCTTCTCCTACAAAGTGGCCCCCACATGGCTCATCATGGCAAGCCTTCAGAACAATCCCAATCTCATCTCCTGCAACACATCTTCTGAGCACTTCATCTTTGCCTTTCTTGTATAGTGCTCCACCTAACAGGGTGTAGGTGGCTGATTCTAACATAAGCTTCTTCCTTTCCCAACTAGAAATACCAGGAGGGTACTGTTGGGTTGCCAACAGATTGGCAATGTTTGCATACTAGGGGGTTACAGTTTCTACCAGGAATAGGGAAGCATCAGGGAGGTCTGGATCATCCTGCTCCGCGTCTGCAGTTTGTGGGATACGCGACAGATGATCAGCTAGAACATGGGAACGATCAGGTTTGGTAATCACCTCAAAGTCGAACTCCTGGAATAGAAGGAGCTATCTCATCATTCGTCCTTTCATGTCTGCTTTGTTCATCAGGAAGAACAGGGCCTCATGATCCACATAAAATTTAAAGTGGGAAGACAGTAGGTAGTGGCGAAACTTCTCTAGGGCAAATACCATTGCCAAGCACTCAAGCTCTGTCCACTGTATAGTTCCATTCCTTATCAGTGACTTTTCGGCTTGCGTCATAGATGGGTTGATCTAATTTTGAGGGGCCCTTTTGACATGGGACAGCACCTAGCCCTTCAACGGATGCATCAGTGGGTACATGAAACTCCTTCGTCCAATCAGGAGGATGCAGAATAGGTGCCTCAATCAGACACTGCTTCAGAGTGTTGAAGGCTTTGTCACATTCTTTTGTCCAAATAAACTCTGCCTCTTTCCTCAGAAGCTTGTGCAAGGAGGTTACCTTTGTTGCAAAATGGGCTATGAACCTTCTGTAGTAACCCACATGGCCTAGGAATCCCCTCAACTATTTGAGGTTGGTGGGTGCTATCAAAGCTGCAATCTTCTCGATCTTTGCAGGGTCTGTTGATATCCTTTGTGTAGAGACAATGTGGCCTAATAGAACTCTAGAAGAGACCCCGAAGATGCATTTGTCGGGGTTGAGGGAAATCCCATACTCCCGGCATCGGTCAAAGCATTGCTCCAAATGTCCCCAATGTTCACGGATCAAACTATAGACACAGAAGTCATTCAAATATACCTCAATAAAGTCGTACAGATGATTTTGGAATGCGGCCATCATGACTCGCTGGAAAGTAGCAGGGGCATTGCAGAGCCCAAATGGCATCACTCTGTAAGCATAGGTCCCCCATTCTGTGGTGAAGGTTGTCTTAGACTGATCTTCCTTTGCTATCTGCACTTGGTTATATCCACTAAATCCATCCAGAAGGGAATAAAGCTCATGTCCTGCCACCACTGTATCCAACAGTTGGTCTGTAAAAGGGATAGGAAAGTGATCCTTCTTTGTCTTGGAATTCAACTTGTGGAAATCCACACATATACGAAGCTTGCCACTCTTCTTGGGTACAACCACGATGGGTGAGACCCATTCACTATTTGCCACTGGATAGATGAACTCAGCTTCCAGAAGCTTCAGCAGCTTTGCTTTCACCAATGTGGAATAATTCGGGTTCATTCGCCTCTATCGTTGCCGTACTGGCTTGGTATCAGGCTCCAAATCAATATGATGCTGACATATTGTGGGATCAATCCCCTTTAGGTCTTTGTAGGACCATGCAAACACATCCAAATTCTCTTTCAACAAGTTGTACAAAGTTGACAAGTCCTATTCTGGTAGGCTGCTACCCACTCTCAAATGGCGTTTAGTGCCATCTGCATCCACAAAAGTTAACTGCCTTTCACCTTCTACTTCACGGATGAAGGTCCCATGGATTACTTCTGGATACAGATCTGACTCCTTCAAGGGGGTGGTGTCCTCTTTTGATGTCCCACTAGACCCAACTTCTTCTTTTGGTGGAGACTCAGGTTGCTCCTTGAGATGTTGAAATGGGATTAGAGCTGTTTTGGGTTTGGTTTCAAGATTAGTTACCTCTTGGCTTGAAGACTCATCTTCTGATGACGCGTCCAGGAATGTCACATAACAGGGACCCTCTGATTTCTGTTGGGTTTGTGGGACTGGTGCTTGTTGGCACGGTGCATCATCATCATCTTTTCTTGGTAAAGGTAGGTGAAGGCGGCATGAGCCACTACTGCAAGATGGCTTGGTCTTCTTTAACCATTTCTTATAAAGATTTTGCATATAAGAAAATCCCTTTACTAGACCAAATGGTACCATCGCCACTCTGTCCCACAGCATGAGCTCGTCTGCTTCTGATACTTCTGGAACTTCTTCTTCATATATATCCTCTTCAGGTGGGATAGACTCTTCCGTCTCGCTTTCATAACCTTCTTCTTCAATATCATCTCCATCCTCTTCGGTCTCTGTCTCTGTAGGAGCTCTGTAAGAGAAGAATAGGTTCTCTGTTTCATCTTTTGCCTCTGTCTCTGGCACTACTATGGCCATGTAACAGGGAGAGCAGTACATCCATGCTTCTATCTCACTCTCAGAAGTGATTTCGAAAATCGTTCCTGGTTTAGGTAGGAAGTATTCACCCATTGACAGGGACTTTGCATCTTTTGGGAGTTGGCTTACAATATCCACTGTTAAGGAACGTGCCACTGTTTTCTTAGAAATGATCTATTTGACAGCATCTTCATTTGTTGATGTTCCATCTGTAGCCTCATTAGGGGAGTCAAAAGATAATTCCAAGGAGGTGGATCCATGTCCTTTTTTAGCACCATATAACTTCAGCACCACTTTGTTAGGTTCTCTACCCAAGGTCAAGGTCCCTTTGAACCAATCCGTCCTTGATCTAGCTTCAAAAAGCCATGGTCTGCCCAGTAACAGAGGGTAGGATGTACCATGAGAGTTTGGCTTCACCACCAAATAGGTTAGCCAATAATCTTTTCCAGCCACTGTAGTCTTCACATGTGGGAGAATGCCTAAAGGCTTGATTCTGCTCTAATCCACCAGTCTAATGAGCCATTGGGTTCGTTGCACACCTTGTAGGCCTAGATCCTTCATTGTCACATCCGTCATAATGTTCACTGATGAACCACCATCAATCAGTGCATTTGAAATAAAGCAGCCTTCTATCCACACGTCAGTCTCTGGGGTACCCGGATCTAGGAAGGCGTTAGCCACGTCCACTTTTTTTGCAGGCTCTGGAGCTTTGTTGGACTTTGTTGCTGTTGAGGGAGCAATCCTTGAGCCACGTCTTCTTGTCAGTATACTTTTGAACCTTTTTCGGCACTGGGAGACAACATCAATAATTGTCGAAATGTGAGGTTTGGTTTAAAGGTATCTAGATCTCCTACCAGATCGTATTCCTTAATAGGATCCACTATCTTCTCTAACCGGTTAGGGAATGGGGCAACACCCATTTTGATTTTCCTTTTTTCTTCCAACTGGGGCATCATGGGGACTTCTTCTGCCACTTGTGGCACTTTCTCCTCTTCTATCTCTTGGACCTCTGGTCCTGTCTCTGGAATTATCTCTGTGACTCTCTGTGGCATTGTAGTGCTCTGTAAGTCACTGTCAGGCTCTGTTCTGTTCTGTTCTTCTGGTGGAAGATTGAACTTCACTGTTCTGGCAGGAGGATTATTTTCTTTCTGGATAGGTGGTTCCTTCTTATTTGCACGCGTGATGGCAGCAACTTCCAATTCCACTAAATTGGAGGTAGGCTCTTGGGCCTTGACCGGACTATCAGTAGCACTGTTTTTCACTAGGGCTGGGCTTGGACAGTTTTTTGCAGTGTGGCCTTCTCCTTTGCATCGACTGCATAAGGGCTTGTAATCCACTGACCTTCTGGGATTTTGACAATTTGGTGAAATGTGTCCCTTTTCTCCGCATTTGTAACACTCCACTTCTGATCTCTGACCATCGCCAGACTGTCTTCCTCTGTAACTTTGAGAGGGAAACCTCCTTGGACCGAAATTAGGACCAAACTCTCTAAGCTTTGGTCCAATATCCTGTGTTGTCATTTTGGATTCCAGCAAGTTGAATCTTGCGTCTTCTTCCTTCCTTCTCCTATCATGCATCTCCTTCAGAGAGCAAATATCCTATGTATGGTTCTTCCTAACAGTAGGAACAGAAAGCTCCAGGGATGGTTGGTTTTCGTGTACATTCAGTGGCTAAATGGCCTGCTTGATGATACTTACCACACCAAGTATTTGACCGCATCACATCTCTTCCTGCTCCTACAATGTTGGATATGCTAGCGGTATTCACTTTCAGTGTCTGTAGCTGCTCTGTAATCACATCCATCAACTCATTTTTGATATTTGCAATTGAGTTGGATAAATAATCCTTCAAGCTTTCTCCTCCTGAGGCACTAGCAGTAGGGTTTTGAGGAGTCTCTGTAATCACTGCATAAACAGGTTGGGCTGGTGCAGAGGGGTCTGTGTTCTGATTCTGATTCAGAGCTCGTGTTTGAACTGTTGTCTGCTATTGGCTCCAGTTGGTAGGATTCCACTGTCGCTGCTGATTTGGCATTGGGGAAATTGGTTGGGACCATTGTTGTTGTGGTTGAACCATCATTTGAGGCATTGATTGTGGCCACTGTGGATTTGGTGCACTGTACTGTGATACTGGGGGCATCTGTTGGTAGGGGTAGGGGACTGTCCCTGGGACTGCATTTGGTGGGTACATCATTCCTGGCATCAGAGGAGGTAGGACTCCTCTTCTTGGATTCATCGCCAATCTAGCTTCCACTTCATCGTACAGTCTTGCACCTTCTGTTGCAGCTTACAGTGTGGCTGGTCTTTGCAGCTCCACAAACTTACGAACTTCTAGTTGTAATCCTCTGAGAAATACCCCCTTCTGAATGCCATCATCTAGATTATGGTTAGTCCATCTCTTCAGGATGGATTCCATTCATGAGACATAATCTTCTACTATTTCTCCAGAGGACTGACTTAAATTCATAAATTCCTCTCGCATCCGCTCTTCAAAACTTTCACGCCTGAATTTAGTGAGGAATGCCAACTTCAGGTCGTCCCATGTGCCAAAAGTTCCTGCTGCTTGTTTCTCATACCACTGAAACGCCGCGCCCTTGAAAGTGGCGGGGAATATTGCTAACCAATGCTCAGGGGTTGTGGCATTGTTAGCCACACATGCTACCATAAACTCTGCTACATGAAGATCGGGGTCTTCATTGTACTCTCCCTTAAAAACTGGCAATGGAACTACATTCACTGGCCTGTCATCAATATTTTCAGGACGGATCTAGCTTGGAAGTGGACCTCCAGCAGGAGGAGGAAGGGCTTGATGTGTCATTGGGACTTCTGTAAAGAGTTCCGCAAGGGTGTCAAAGGCGGCTTCTGCTGCGAGCTTGTTCTCAGCTTTGATTTTTGCTTTCTCTCTTCTCACGTACCTCTGGACTCGTTCTAACGCTTGCCTCTTTATTGCGTCATTCATCAGGGGGTTGGCTCCACTATGTTGTTAGTGCTCCACAGTGGGATAACAAAAGGCTTCAGTCTCTGGAGGACTCTCTTGCCAACATTTCTTCTACTTCTTCCGTTTCAACGTCCCTGAATTCTGCTTTCATGCCACTGCACAAAGGAAGGTATTCGGTTCTGAAGGTGTCAAAATGCATACGTCTAAGCATTGTGGTGGTGCCATTATCATAGTAATGACATCTTCTGATGGTTTCAACAGTGTATGTTGTAAAGAACACTTTGTCTACCAACTTCCAGTGGGTTGCCAATTGAACAAACAGAAGATTATCAGTGCACCAAGCATCCCATGTATCTTGCTCTGTTGAGCATCCACGAACAAATTCCAACTCTGTTCCTTCTTATTTTTGTGAACCTCTACAGACCAAGACTCCTGAAGCTTCTTCACAATCTCCCACTTGATAATGTCTGGAAACTTCTCAACGAATGCCAAATCTTCCATGGATGGTCATTCTCTATGTTTCTGCTCTTCAGTTTGTTCCCAAACAGTTTGCCACCAAGATGCAAGTTTCTGCTGCTTCAACAGGAAGAGGAAACTGTCCACCACATAGAGCATGCATCATGATGGTGATATGTTTCCGCCATTGTGGGATGAACTTCTTGTGGAAAGTGGCTTTGATTATGAGAAATTCCAACTCTTCAATGGAAGAAGGAACTTTACAATCATCCATTGAATTCTCCTCTTCTTGGCAATGCCATTTCCTTCATTTTCAGCCTTCTCTGGTGCTTGTTGATGGCAAGTTTCCCTGGCTGTGCACCAAAAACATGGAGCCCCAAGAGGAATACCAAGGAAAAGGGAATTCTCTTGCAAGAAAATCTATCTTGTAACATCAACAAGATTTTTTTATTAGGGTTTATATGATCACAATGAAGAAAAGAACACCAGGCACAACAAATCTTCATGCAGCATCATGTAGATCTCCCACGGATTTGATAGAATCAACCATATTCTCCAACATCTTCACAAAATCCCTCAATAGAACAAAGGATAAAAAGGAATACACCATCTTTGAATGGAAATACATCACATAGTATTCATCTTCAATGTCTTCATAGTCTTCTCTCTCTCAATCTCTCATATACAGTCATACTGTTTTGATAGATTTGACTATCTCTGACTCTCTCTCTCTCTCTCCATCAATAGTGCATCATATCCTCTCTAAAATCACTCAATAATAACCCTCAATAATCCTTCTTAGGTCGTGGATGCACCTCCCAAGAGGTATGTCTGATATGAAGAGGCACCATAGCCACTATAGTGACTCTTCATAGCTCACCAATGTCACTTCACTTCAGTCTTTACTTGAGTCTTCAGCAGCTACTTCTTTGACTTCTTTTAGCTCTTTTGCACTTGTAATCATCTCTTTCCAAGGCTAGAAAACTTTCCGAAGCTACACTCTCATCCAACAGAACACATACAGAAGCATACAGAAGGTCTACAGAGGCTCACAGAAGCTCAACAGAGAGTTAGAAAAGGTCAACAGAAAGCATCAGAACCATATAACTCATACCAAAACCATTCCAAATCATCAAAAATCACTCAATAAGCTTTCAAACAATCTCAAACCCTATCAATCAATACTCCATCCTTCCATACAGAGAGAAAACAGAACAAAACAAAAGCTCAACAGAAGCTATCAAGACCAAACAGATCATATCAGAACATCAACAGAACTTCACATCTCTACTAATAAACATCATGAGCTTAATAAAACCATTCCAACCTATCCAAAACACTCTCAAACCACTTCCAAACCAATCAATCATCTCATAAAATCAACCATTCAACTCTAAAAAACAACAAAAATCAGCCAAAAAATAGGTCATTTCAACACTCAACACTCTCTTCTTCTCCTTCTCTCCCTCTTCTTCTCTTCTCTCTCCCACTCCTTCTTCATACCTTCTTCTCCTTATCTCCCTCTTATTTTCTCTCTCCTCACTCCTTTTTATCTCCTTCTCCTTCTCTCCCTCTTCTTCTCTTCTCTCTCCCACTCCTTTTTTTATTCTCTTCTCCTCCTCTCCCTCTTCTTCTCTCCTCTCTCCCACTCCTTCCTTTTTCTCTCCTCCTTCTCTCCCTCTTCTTCTCTTCTCTCTCTCTCTTCTTTTCTCTTCTCACTCCTTCTTCTCTCCTTCTCCTTCTCTCCCTCTTCTTCTCCTTCCTCTACTTCTCTCCTACTCCTTCTCTTCTTCTACTTCTCTCCCGCTACTTCCCTTCTTCTCACTCTTCCTTACTCTCTCTCTCCCTCCTTTCTCTTCCCACTTCCTCACCTACTTTTCTCCCTCACACATCGGCCCCGCAAATTACAACAAAAGAGGGTGTCGCCGCCAGCTAACACGAGGGCGGGGGAAAGTGGGCTGAGTCATCAGCTTGGGTGGCAGCACAGTTGGTTAGTCATCAGTCCAGAGGCTGCCGTTGCAGCAGGTCACAAGGAGAAGCTTCGATCGAAAGGCCCCCAAGGGGGTGGTGCAGCGTCTGCATCGGGGAACTATCCTAGATGACTTCGCTTGGCACTTGTGAGAATGCATGGGGTCTATCGTCTAGGTTTCCCAGAGCCCACCCCATAAGGGAAGGTACTAGCCATCCCCATGAGGATCAACCTGCAAGCTCAAGGTCCTAATTTGGCAACTGAGGTCTCGATGTGATAGATAGCTCCACCAAAGGTATCCCACAAGGGCTTCTTGTCCAACTGGAGAAATCGTAGTTACCCTTGGTTCATGGAGTACAACACATTTTTTCAGTAACTGGTTAGGATTCAGGGAACCTTAACGGAGTTCTGACATAGCCGCCGCACCTTTTCCCTAAGATAGATTCTGATATACCTGACCCTAGGTAAGTCAATGCTTGGCTTTATCTAATTTTTCCTAATTAACATTTCATTCAATCTCTTGAGAGAAGCTCCCAACTTATCAGGTGGACCACCCATCCGTAGGATGGATCCGTCAAGGATGTTGCCCACCCACTATTGAGATATCGAGCTCCACTCGTGATCTGCCAGGGTGACCGTTGTGCATTTATGTCACCAACTTGTCAGTTGTAGATGCGGTTGGTACACCGCCCATGAATAATAGCTACATGACAGCTATCCTTATCTACTCTAGTTCGTGACTCAGTTAGTATGCCACCTTAGTTAGTTGAGTTTGTTTGAGACCCATATATAGGGTTCTTCTATTTCTTTGTATGAGACCTCTTTTTGGCTTACACAACTAAGAAGAGAAAAACTGTTTTCAGCCTCCATCTCTGTGTGTATTCTCCCATTGTGCAATCAAGAAAGCTTCAAGTGAGACTCCTTCCTTCTCTCCCACAATCTTGACATGGTATCAGAGCCTTGTTCGTGGTAAGGAGCTCAAGCAAGCAAGCCAAGCTCGCGGTGTTCTGGTAAGAGGAGCAGTGTTGCTTTCATTTTCTGTTTTGGGAGCAGATCTCTGCAGGTAGCACAGCCAAAAATTGCAAGAGTGCATTGTCTCAGGTTGAGACGCCCTTCGAAGTGAAGCAAGAGGGCAGTATATGCTGCGGGCAAGGGCTTTAACCCTCGGCGTCCCTGTTTTTTTGATTTGAGGCCATTTCGGGGCCTGTTTTGGAGGCAGAAGTTTTCTGCACGCACTCAGGAAAAAGCCCTATTTTATGCTGTGCGACCACTGTTCTATAGGTCGGTGAAAAGTTACCACAGAAATTGCATCGTATGCTTGTGTGCAAAGACATTGGGAGTTACAGAATCATCCTTGGTTCCTGTATATGCAAAATCGTCACTAGGAAGTGACTGTGTGGTCAAATACCACTTTCGCCAGTTTTGCAGATTTGCCCTTGTGAGGGTGAAGCTGTGTTTTTTGCAGTGACAAATTTTTTTTGCAGTGTTCTGTAATGGCGTCTGATTCTCTTTCACAGATTGTAACTGAAAAGCTTGATAAGAACAACTTCCAAGCATGGAACTTTAGAATGACGAATTTCCTTATGGGAAAAGGATATTGGGAATTTGTTGCAGGAAATGAAGAAGAACCAGTTCTTCCTGATATTCCCAATCAACAGCAAATGCAGGCATTTAAAGCATGGCATGAGAGAGCCAGGAAAGTTATGTACTGGCTGTCTATCAGTATTTCAGGCTCTATGATTGTGCATATTCAGGATGCAAGTACGCCAAAGGAGGCATGGGATACTTTGTCAAAAATGTATAGCACAAATACGCAAGCCAGGAAAATGCAGCTCAAGCAAGAGTTGCATAATGTGCAAAGAGAAAATATGAGCATCAATGACTACCACATGAAGGTGAAGAAGATTGCAGATGCACTTGCTTCCATTGGGTCGCCAGTGGAAGATGATGATTTAGTTTCTGTAACCTTGAATGGTCTAGGAAAGGATTATGCACAGTTTCGAATATCCATTTCCGTCCGTGAAAGATTTCCTGATTTTGAGGAGTTGATTGCTCTTCTAATTTCTGAGGAGCAGAGAAATGGTGGTGCATCTTCTTCAGGAGGAACTTCAAAAGAAGCTGTCTTCTACTCAAATGCTGGAAGAGGTAGAGACAGAGGTAGAGGAGGCTGATCTGGAGGCCATGATAGAAATCAGAATATGCAGCAAACTCAAGAAAACTAGTCCTACGGAGGAGGACGTGGTAACTCTAGAGGCAGGGGGAGCCAAAGAGGTTGTGGTGGATGGCAAAGAGGGAAAAATGCAAACAGCAACGTTGAATGCTACTACTGTGGTAAAATGGGTCATATGGCTAAAGACTGCTATAAAAAGCAGAATGACATCATGAATGGAAAATTGCAACAAGAAAATTATGCATCTTCTAGTAGACAGGGTGATGACAGAAATGAGCATTTGTTCATGGTGCAGCACATGAACAATTCTGTGACAAGTGCAGAAGAAAGCAACGATGTATGGTATGTTGACTCAGGTGCATCGAACCACATGACAGGTCATGCAGAATGGATGGAGGATGCAAGGAAAATGGAAAAACCAGGATTTGTGGAGACTGGTGATGATACTGCACATCCTATTGTGCAGATTGGAAAAATTCCTTTGTCTATGCAGGATGGGAAAAAGAAATACATGTCCGATGTATTTCATGTCCCGAATATCACCAAGAATCTGGTTTCTGTTGGTCAAATGGTTGAGTAGGGCTTGCAGGTCAGATTTAATCCTCATGGATGCTTTGTTGAGGATATGAAAAATAAAGGTCGCTTGATAGCAAAAGGAAAGAAGAAGGGCAGAATGTTTACATTGGATGTAGATATGCCTGAATTGAGTGCAGCAATGTTTGCACATGGGACCGGTGTAGTTGCAGATATTGATATCTGGCATAAACGCATTGGTCATGTTAACGTACAGCGACTTAAATCAATGCAGGCCCAAAATATTGTTGCAGGATTTCCTAAATTCAAGGTTGCAGAAATGCATAAGATATGTGAAGCCTGTCAGTTTGGAAAACAGGCAAGGAAACCATTTCCTAGATATGTTCAAGAGAGTAAGAAGCCATTGGAATTAATCCACTCTGATGTGTGGACGACTAAAGCTGCATCTCTTGGAGGCTGTCATTATTTTGTCACTTTTATTGATGACTATAGCAGAAAAGTTTGGGTGTATTTTATGAAAAAGAAAAGTGAAGTTTTTGGGCATTTCAAAACTCTTAAAGCTATGGTTGAAAAAGAAACAGGCCTACAAATAAAATGCCTAAGGTTAGATGGAGGGGGAGAGTACCTCTCAAATGAGTTTGCAAGGTTCCTGCAGGAGTATGGCATAAAGCAACAATATTCATGCAGTCATACCCCACAACAAAATGGAATTGCAGAAAGGAAAAATAGGCATATTGGAGAGGTATCTCGTGCCATGCTTAATGAAAAAGACCTGCCAGATTTTTATTGGGCTGAGACAGTTGCTACAACAGTCTACATAATGAACAGGACTCCCATTGCAGCAATACATGGGATGACTCCAGAGGAGAGGTACACTGATAGGAAACTAGATATTTCTCATTTGAAGATTTTTGGCTGCATTGCCTATGTTCATGTGCCAGATGAGTTGAGATCCAAGTTGGATCCAAAAGTTGAGAAGTGCATCTTTATTGGTTACTCTCTGCCAGCAGAAAGGGTATAGATGTTATAACCCTTCTACTCATAAGTTTACAGTGAGCAGAGATGTTGTTTTTGATGAGATGAGTAGCTGGTATAAACCAGTAAATGTGATTGATGATGTAGATGCACAAAACGGTAATGCTGCAAGAATTCACAGCAACTGTCACAAAATATTAGTGGACCTGGAGCGTCCTCTAGCAGTGGTTCACATTCTTCGCCATGGACAGGCAGATTGAGATCAGGAGAATCTTCTCAAAGCAATGCAGATAGTGGTATGCAGGTATCACAAAAAGGAAAAGAGAAGGTAGATCAGCCCATATTTGATGTGAATGCAGGTCACTCTTATGTGGATGGTGAATCCAGTGGCTCAGAATAGAGCATTGATGATGAGTTGGGTATCCCTTCTATTGTTACACCTGGAGTAAGGAAGACCAGGGATGTTTTGAGAACACCTGGAAGTGAGCCTACTTTGCGTAGGTCTACCAGAGCTAGGTATCCTGTGGATAGGCTGAAATATGATGGATTTACAGCCATTCACTATGCATATATGGTCAAAGTGATACAGGAACCAGAACCCACTTCTTTTGAGCAAGCCATAGGAAAAGAAAAATGGGAGAAAGCCATGGATGAAGAAATGGATGCCTTAGAAGCAAATGCCATATGGGAATTGGTACCTTTGCCTAAAGGTAAGAATGCAATTGGCTGCAAGTGGGTTTATAAGGTGAAACACAATGCAGATGGTTCCGTGAATAGATACAAGGCAAGATTAGTAGTCAAGGGGTATGCACAAACATATGGCATTGACTATGAAGAAACATTTAGTCCGGTTGCAAGGATGGCAACCGTAAGAGCAGTCATTGCTATGGCTGCATCAAAGGAATGGTCTTTACATCAGATGGATGTAAAGAATGCCTTCTTGCATGGGGATTTGCAAGAAGAGGTATATATGGAGCAGCCACCAGGTTATGTGCATGCTGTTCATCCTGAGTTTGTTTGCAAGTTGAAGAAAGCCTTGTATGGCTTGAAGCAAGCACCTAGAGCATGGTCTGACAAGATAGGACAGTATCTTGTCACTATTGGCTTTCAGATTTCCAAGGCAGATTTCTCACTTTATGTGAGAAAAACAGAGAAAGATATTATGCTACTTGTCATTTATGTTGATGATTTGATTATGACAGGTGACAGTGATGAAGATATCCTTCATGTGAAAATGCTATTGAAGAAGAAGTTTGAGATGAAGGATTTGGGAGAGCTGCATTATTTCTTGGGCATTGAGGTGATTAGATCACCAAGTGGGATACAGCTCTTGCAGAGGCAGTATGGATTGGACATGCTGTCCAAATATGGGATGACAGGCTGTAAGCCTATTTCAGTTCCTTTGGAGCAGAATGTGAAGCTGAGCGCAGATGCAGGTGAGCTTCTGGAAGACCCTACTATGTACAGACGCATAGTAGGAAGCTTGATTTATATGACTATTACCAGGCCAGATTTGAGCTATGCTGTTGGATTGGTAAGTCAGTTTATGCAGGCTCCAAGGAAACCGCATTTGGATGCGGCCAGACACATACTCAGGTATGTGAAGTCCACATTGCAGTATGGACTATTTTATAAGACTGGGGTTCAGATACAGTTGCATGGATACACTGATGCTGATTGGACTGGTAGCATTTCTGATAGACGATCTACCAGTGGATATGTGTTCTCTTTTGGGAGTGCTGCAGTCACTTGGAGCAGCAAGAAACAGCCTACAGTTGCCTTGTCGAGCACAGAGGCTGAGTACAGGGGTGCAACAATGGCTGCATGTGAGGTAGCTTGGTTGCATAAGCTACTTTATGATATGCATCAGTCTACAGATGGGCCAGTGGTCATTTATTGTGACAATATGAGCAGTATACACTTGGCAAATAACCCAGTCTATCATGCTAGAACAAAGCACATTGAGGTGCATTATCACTATGTGCGGGAGAGGGTTTTACTAGGTCTTATTGATCTAGTTTATGTCAGCACAGAGGATCAGGTAGCTGACATATTCACGAAGGCATTGGGCACAGAGAAGCTGCGCAAGTTCAGAGACCTGCTTGGTGTGCAGGAATTGGGATTGAGCTCGAGGGGGAGTGTTGAGATATCGAGCTCCACTCGTAATATGCCAGGGTGACCGTTGTGCATTTATGTCATCGACTTGTCAGTTGTAGATGCGGTTGGTACACCGCCCATGAATAATAGCTACATGACAGCTATCCTTATCTACTCTAGTTCGTGGCTCAGTTAGTATGCCACCTTAGTTAGTTGAGTTTGGTTTGAGACCCATATATGGGGTTCTTCTATTTCTTTGTATGAGACCTCTTTTTGGCTTACACAACTAAGAAGAGAAAAACTGTTTTCAGCCTCCATCTCTGTGTGTATTCCCCCATTATGCAAGCAAGAAAGCTTCAAGTGAGACTCCTTCCTTCTCTCCCACAATCTTGACACCCACTTCCCACAAACAATTTTCTTTACTTTTTTAATTATCTATCACATTAAGATATGGCATATAAAAGCAGCTTCGTTAATTAATATGTTATCACACGTTCCTTCATGTAATTTTATGACACAACACAAAGACAGAGAAAACAATCTTTTGGCAAAACATATTTTGCAAAGTTATTTACAATGCTTTTCCCCTTCTACCTATGCAGAAGATAAACCTTTGTTCACCGAAAAATCCCTTCTGTCTGGTGTAGAAGAAAAGAAACCCTCCAAGATTTTCGTGCCTTCACTAGTATATCGGGTACTCCAAGATCCCATCCTAATTCGTGTGAGGGTCAGGCAGTTCCTAGGATCGATCAAGAGATTCACGGCCAGAGCCCCCTTGGCACTCACACCTCCTCCTGCCTAATAGATTCCTCACCGAGTGACCTCTTGCCATCGGGGCCGGTCCAAAGCTCCTCGCGATAGTACAAAACAATCTCCCTTGGAGCAGGGTTCTGCGTCTAGGTGTGGGGGAGGCATAGTGTGATCTTTCCTCTTATTATCTTGATCATATATTTACAATCAGATCTAATTGCTGCAAGCAGAATCAATCTTTCCTGTGCAACTATCACTGCATGCACAAATAAAAAAAGAAAGATTAGCAAGTGTTTTTAGCATAAGAACTAGTCCCACCCAAATCTAGCGTTTCTCTTTTAAGGTTCCACCTTATTCTTAGGGTTTTGCTTCCTACTTACAACTCTTTTTTTGGGATCTGCAAGTTATTTTGCAAATATGAGGTCTATTTTATCCATATGAAAATTTTGATATTTCTACCCTAAAAGATAATATGGGCATTTATATCTATGGAAGACGATTCATGCAATGTCCTCGCCTAACCTGCACTTAGTAGGATTTCAAATGCTTTTCGAAGTGTGTTTAGACTTTAGAATTTGTATCGACAAATTCTTATCAATGTCCAACAAGTCCTATAGACTTTCGATATTTATTTAACTTCATGATACTGATAGTTTCAAGGTTGTTGAGTATTTCATAGTTGTTTTGGTTTAGCATTTTCGATATTTTAGGTTAGGTTTTCAGCTCGTTGATTCATACGTGGATCAACTCATGATATTGACGCTCTCGCCAATATAATCATAAATATTAACATTGTGTGTGTTTTTAGCAAGAAATTAATTTTTATTTTATTCTACTCAGATTCTCTGGTTTAATTGATGATGTCCACAAACTTTCAACATTACCTAGAAAGAACAATTTTCATTTAGTTATGTCCTAAGTGCAATGTTGATTGTTTTTCTGAAAACTTTATTCTAGGCAATGCAAAAATAATAAGTGTAAGTTTTCTTTCATCTTTCAGACATGGAATTATATTACTACACACCTAATTTATGCACGTCTAGTATATATTTTCCTATACAATTTTTTGTTGATTTAATGCATTGATTATTTCATAGTATTATCTAAATTATTTTCTATAAATTATTATAAAACTTATATGCATCAATTTATCATTAGAAAAATGAAATAGAGATAGTTACTTTCAGGGAAAATTTATAAAATATTCCCTTCCCTAACACCGTCTACCTTTTTTTGTTATTATGATCACATGCATCATTAATGAAATAACAATAAATATCACGAAATAAACCATAATTAAGATATTTTCTTAATGACAAATACATAATCATTTTCCAAGTGAAAGATTATTTTCATTGAATAACTAATTATTATATTATTGAGGTTATTTTCCTAAGCGACAATTCATATGCATTTTCTTTAGAATGTGTTATAGTTTAAAGTCAAATATAGCGATAAGCTTATAAAATATTATTATTTTTCAAAGTGACGAGATGTTTCCTCTCTCAAGTTTGCTGTAACGGGGTTTCACCAATTCCTATCACGTCATTTTCTCCATCGGCCACGTTCTTTGCTTCCCTTGTTTCAAATGTGCTTTTTTGAATTTCTGCGACCTCGTGAAGCCATGGATGTCAGGTGAAATTGAGGTAGTAGTTCAGGGAGAGTTTGTGGTCGGCTAACAAAATTTCTTCAATATTTCGATTGGTGATATGGCTGTATGGAACGAAGGCGTAACAAGGGGTAGAGAGAATAGAAATGAGGTAGAGGGGGGGGGGGGGGGGGGGTATTTTCCTCCTTTAAGGCTCAAGTTACAATGGAAAAGAGAAGTAGGGAAATTTTTCCATTATCAAGAGGTTTCCCTTCTTGCTTTCTTTGTGAAGGAGAAAGGGTGTATTTATAGGCATGAGGGGGAACATGCTGTCAACTCATTCTTTTGGCTACTTGTCAAGAGCCAAGTAAGCTTTATAAAAAATGCACTTTGATTTCCTACCTATTGGATGGTGGCATGGGGATGATTTTAAAATGCTTTCTCTCCCTCCAAGTGTAAAAAATGTCATGAATTTTGGCTTATTTTTTCAAAAACGTCTTTTTTTCTTCAAAATGACTTCATCTGGTGGTTTTTGGCCAAGTTACCTCATGACTTATCTAGTTTATAAAGTCATGCCATACTCTTTGATACTTAACCTACTTAACATCGTGCTCGTTCTTGTGTGTTCTTTGTCTACTGATTAAGAGGCTTTTGTGATTTGTCTTGCGGTTACAAAATCAATGCGATCTTTGATGCATCAAATGGAATTGAGAATGCTAAATCAAATATAATGCGAAAAATTTTATGATCAAGTCATCGTAAAACTATTTACGATGCATCTTTACTTTTTGTTGGTTGGGAACATTGAGGCATCTTCTCATATTGGATTGTGGAATTACTTTAATGCAAGACTCAATATTAAGAAAATTACGTGCGATCACTTATGTGATAGCTCGATGAGTAATTTTTAAAACATCTCAAGCCTGAATTTGTTTCTTAATATGAAGTGTTATGGCGGGAATATTACATCCTCTCCTCCTTAGAGAAATTGAGATGTCCTCATCTCGAAAAGAACTAGAGAAATTGTTTTTCTAGAGCTGTCTCTTCTACCCAAGTGGCATCCTCCTCAGGATAATCTTTCCACTAGACAAGATACTCTCTAATGGTTTTGTTTCTCAGAGGTTTCTCTTTTACATCTAGGATCTTATTAGGCTAGAGTTCAAGGGCTCCTTGACTAGGCATTACAATTTGCTAGTCATCAAGAATATGATCTTGATTTGCCACATAAGCTTTCAGAAGACTAACATGAAATACATTGTGGACTTTCACATGATGAGGAAGTTGCAGTTTGTAGGCATTAGCTCCTAAGCATTTGAGAACCTTGTATGGTCCACAATACCTTGGACTCAACTTTTTGAACTTTTCCAATGACAGATAACTCTTCTTTGGGCATACGTGGATGAAAACCGTGTCTCCTTCTTGGAAGATACACTCTTGCCATCCTAGATCAGCATAAGATTTTTGGCAGTCTTTGGAAGCTTGGATATCTTGTCTGATATTTTTAACTTGATCATCCATGTCTTCTAGAATTTTCTTAGAAGCCTCAACCTTTAGGGTTGGATTAGAGAAACTCACTAGCGTCAAACAATCTTGCCCATATAATGCTTGAAATGAAGTCATTTGTATATACTCTAGTGATATGATGCATTGTAGGAAAATTCTACTAAGGGAAAATATTATATCCACCTTGTTGGTTCTCTCCAATAGTAAGCTCTCAGTATATCTTCAATGACTTGATTAACCCGCTCTATTTGACCATCAGTTTGGGGGTGGTAAGTTGTGCTAAAGAAAAGTTGGATTCCAATTACTTCAAATAGGCTTCTCTAGAAATGTGATGTAAACATAGAGTTGCGGTCACTAATGATCCATTTAGGCAATCCATGAAGTCTAAAGATTTCTTTCACAAATAATCGTGTAATATCTGAAGCTTTGTAGTTGGTCTTGGCTGGGATAAGATGAGTGACCTTTGTCAGCATATCCACAATCACCATGATTGAACTATACCTTCCTTGAAGAGAAGGTAAGTCAACTACAAAATCCATATTGATGAACTCCCATTTTATCTGTCGAATGTCAAGTGGCTGGAGCTTGCCTGGCATTTTGACATGCTCAGCTTTCACTCGCTAGCAACTTAGGCATTCAGTAACATATCTGAGTACATCATGCTTCAGTCTTTTCCAGTAGTAACTTTTTCGGACTGCATTAAGAGTTTTTGCACAGCCAAGGTGTCCTGAGAATAGAAAGTCATGGGCTTCCTATAATATCTTCTTTTTTAGCACTTGACTGAGGGAAATCTAGAGCCTTGTCATGAAATAGACAAGTCCATCATCCACAATGAAATTTTGGTATTTGACTCTGAGCTTAGGATTAGTGTCCTTAACTAGGATTTCTCTAAGCATTATCTGATACTTAGGATCCTTGTCTGCCTCTTCTTTAGCTAGCTCAATGACTGGATTGCTAGGCATCGATATCATGGTAGCTAAAGTCTCTCTTTAGGATGGCTCTTCCATGATAAGTGCATTCAGAAAAACTTTACAACTTAATGCATAAGCAATCACATTCTCATTTCCAAGTCTGAGAACTTGATTTCAAAATAAAATTCTTGTAAGACTGAAATCCACTGACGCTGCCTCATGTTGAGGTTTGGTTGAGTAAAGATCCATTTGAGACTTTTGTGGTCTGTGATCAAAGTAAACTTGCTTCTAAGCAAATAGTGTTGACACAATTTGAGAGCATGGATCATAGCTAACAGCTTGAGATCATGGGTGGCGTAATTCCTCTCATGGATTTTTAGTTTCCTTGAGGAATAGGTTATCGGATGACCTTGATGCATAAGCACACAACCTAGTGCAAGAGAACTTGCGCCTGTTACAACCTCAAACTCTTGATTTAGGTCAGGTAGCTTTAAAATGGGTCCTGTTACCAAACTTTTCTTGAGCTGCTCAAAACTGGCTTGCTCAATGGGCGTCCATACAGTGGAAGTTTTCTTTTTCAACAAATCAATGAGAGGTGTAGCTATTAGGGCGTAATTTTTTATGAAATTTCTATACCATCCAGTCAATCCTCAAAAACTTCTTACTTCCTTAACTGTCATTGGAGGTTGCCACTCTTGAACATCTCTAACTTTGGTTGGGTCTACAAAGATTCCTTCAACAGATACTATGAATCCAAGATATTCCATTTGTCTTTTGAAAAATGCACACTTTTTTTTCTTCGCATAGAGCTTGTGCGTCCTCATTGTATCTAGCACAATGTGCAATTGTAGCTCATGGTCTTCGTCTCTCTTGGAGTATGTTAGGATGTCATCAAAGAAGACTAGGACAAACTCATCAAGATAAGGTTAAAAAAATTCCTACATTAATCTATTAAATGTAGTAGGAGCATTAGTTAGACCAAAAGACATTACAAGGAATTCAAAATTACCATATCTGGTATTGAAGCAGTTTTGGGGATATCTTCTTCCTTGATCCTTATTTGGTAATAACCAAATCAGAGATCAATCTTGGGAGAGACTTTCATCCCTTGCAGCCTATCAAGTAGCTCGTCTATTCTTGGGATCGGATACTTATTCTTGATTGTTACCCGGTTTAGACTTCAATAAATGCAAAGGCGGAGAGTTCTGTCCTTTTTCATTTGAAACAATACTGGGGCTCCCCATGGCGAATTAATGGATCTGATGTATCCTTGATCCAGTAACTGCTTGAGTTACTCTTTCAGCTCAATTGCTTCAGGGATAGACATTTTATACAAACTCTTATCGATTGGAGCGACTCTCCTAGTTCAAGTCTGATCTCATGATCAACTTCTCTTCGAGGTGGTCATTCAGTCAGCTCTTCTAGGAAGATGTCATCATATTCCTTCAACCAATATGGCTCTTGTCGTCTTGTTTATTCTACTCAACCTTATTTAATTTTATGAGATACACAAGTAATCCTTTTCTTAACCCTTTTATTATGCAAGATGATTTGACTATTTTTCCCTTTAGCTTTTGAAAAGGCACCTGGTCTTTTCTACATTGAATATGTGCATCATTGGGGATTAGCTAGTCCATACCCAATAGACATTCGTAGGCCCCTAAATTCATGATCCTAAATCCCATTTAAGAGAGATTGCTTCCAAGGCTAAAGGTTACTTTGCAAGTTTACTTAGTAGACATGATTTCTTTTCCATTGGCAAGTTCCACAAGCAACCTAGATGTAGGTATTGTGTCTATATCTAATTTCTTGGCACACTTTGGTGACATGAACAAGTGTGTGCTTCCGCAGTCAATCAAAATTTTAAAGGAATTACCCAAATATTCTGTTAGTGTTTGAATCATCGAAAACTAGCAATTTGGGCCTTTCTTATGGGAGGTGGCATGAACTGATGCCCTCTTCATATCGGCTTCCATAGTTGGGTTCCCCTCTTCTTCAAGCTCTTTAAGAATTACAACAAATGCTTTTCCTTTTGTAATTGAACCTTGGTTCCGACCTCTATACTGTCCTTGGCGAGGAATTTAGTTCTCGACTACATTTGTTTTGGCCCTCTTTCCTTGACCAGGTAGACCTGACCTTGGGTTTGCTTAACATAGCCCTGTGGAGTCCCTTTGTTTTGATTCCAAAGCCTATTATTCCTTGGCTTTGACTAAATCTCATGAACAAGAGGTGTTGTGTGAATCAAAGCAGCTTGCAGATTGGTTGGGCACATAGATTCAAGGCGTGTGTTTAGAGGAGCATTCAATCTGTGACAAAACTTAGATACCTACTGAGCAATAGTCGTGGAAGGCACATATTTAAGTAGTGAGATAAACTTTGGGTAATATGAGTCCAGGCTCATTCCCAACTATCATAAGTTAAAGAACTCATTCATTTTTAGCATGCGATAAGCTGGTGGCAAATATTGACCACGCAGAGCTTCTTTTAGCTTTTCCCAAGCAATTGTTGTCTCAGCAAGTCCTTGGTCTTTATGCCACTATTTGCACCACAAGCATGCCTCACTGGTCAATTTCAACTTGGCAATCATAACCTGATTAGTAGGGGTAGTTTTCGCAGCAATAAAGTAGTCCTCCATGGTCTCAATCCAAATTTGTACCTCGGTTTCAATGTCTTTGCCCTTACCAATCGAATTCTAGTGGCTTAACCTACTTAAGGAGATACTTCTTCTCTTGAATTTCAATCGGACTAGCAATAGCTATATTAGCCTCAATTATCATAAGTTTCACAAATTAGTTTAGCACTTTAAACTTTTCAGCTTCGTTTCCACATTAAAATATCTTACTAGATTTGTAAAACAATGATGGGCCAAGGAGCACAATATTTTTACAAAATCTAGTAGTTGTTATCTTTTATTATTAGTAGCCATACACTACGATTTTTACAAGGGATATTTACAAATGGCAGATGTTTACAAGTAGAGATACATTATCATCGATAGGATAGGCTAGATGCTATGTACAATTTTCAAAATAGGATATTATTATATCTTTCCTTTTTAGGGATGGATATCAGTTACATTCATGTAGAAGAAAGTAGGCCAATTGTTGTCTATGTCTAGAAACCTATACTGTGGAAATGACAGATCTAGAAAACCATGGATACGGTAATCTCGATACTTACGACGTCCTTGGATTATAATCCTGTCGGCTAGGATTACCTTCAATACCTTGTCATAGACATAACGGTCTAGAAGTATCTGTTGACCACCGGTAATCATAAGTGGATTCCTTCTGGACAGACAAAAGATAAAGGCCTCAACTATTTTTAAATTTTCAATCCATTCAAGGCGTTTTAGATTAGTCTACATGTTGAAGAATCAATCGGCCTCAATGTAACAATAACGCTCATCCCAGAACCATCTTTTTTTGCGATTCATAGGGGATGGATCATATAGGCGATTGAGTATCCTCATCATTTATCTTCTCCAGTCGTCATCCATGGAGTTGTATATTGCTCGTAAAACAAGGAATTGGTTCCAAGCTTCATTATCCCTGCCAAAGTTTATCCCTTAACAATTAGTAAACGGATTATTACTTCGAATAGTTGGTCTTAAATACCATAGATATTTTTAATTTCAATTATGTTCTAATACCACTTGTCATGTGCCTACCTAATAATTCCATGGTAACACATTTTAGTAGTCCATTGGGAAACTATCCTAGATAGCTTTGCATGGCACTCACGAGAATGCATGGGGTTTATTGTTTAGGTCTTCTAGAGTCTACCCCGTAATGGAAGGTACTGGCCCCACGATGATCAACCTGCAAGCTCGACATCCTAATTTGGCAACTAAGATCTCAATACATCATATATCAATTATGGTTTATTTCGTGATATTTATTGTTATTTCATTAATGACGCATGTGATCATAATAACAAAAAAAAAAGTAGACGGTGTTAGAGAAGGGAATATTTTGTAAATTTTCCTTGAAAAATACTATCTCTACTTAATTTTGCTAATGACAAACTGATGCATATGAGTTTTATAATAATTTAAAAAATAATAATTTAGATAATACCATGAAATAATCAATGCATTAAATCAACAAAAAATTGTATAGGAAAATATATACTAGAAGCGCATAAATTAGGTGCATAGTAATATAATTCGATGTCTAAAAGATGAAAGAAAAATTATACTTATTATTTTTGCATTGCATAGAATAAAGTTTTCAGAAAAACAATCAACGTTGCACTTAGGACATAACTAAATGAAAAATGTTCTTTCTAGGTAACGTTGAAAGTTTGGCAAATGGTCAGACATCATCGATTAAACCATAGAATATGAGTAGAATAAAATAAGAATTATTTTCTTGCTGAAAATACACGCAATGTTAATATTTATGATTATATTGGCAAGAGTGTCAATATCATGAGTTGACCCACGCATGAATCAACGAGAAAACTTAACCTAAAATATCGAGAATGCTAAAGCAAAAACAACTATGAAATACCCAACAACCTTGAAACTATCAGTATCAAGAAGTTAAATAAATATCAGAAGTCTGCAGGACTTGTTGAACATTGATAAGAATTTATCGATACAAATTCTAAAGTCTAAATAGACATCGAAAAGCATTTGAAATCCTGCTAGGTGCAAGTTAGGCGAGGACATTGCATGAATTGCCTTCCATGGGCCATATTATCTTTTAGGGCAGAAATACCAAATTTTTCATATGGATAAAATAGACTTTAGATTCACGAAATAACTTGCGGATCCCAAAAAAGAATTGTAAGTATGAGGGAAAACCCTAAGAATAAGATGGGATCTTAAAAGAGAAACCCTAGATTTAAGTGGGACTTCTTTCTATGCTAAAAACACTTGTTGTTTCTGTTTTTATTTGTGCATGCATTGATAGTTGCACAGGAAAGATTGATTGTGCTTGCAACAGTTAGATCTGATTGTAAATATATAATTAGGATAAAAAGAGGAAAGATCATGCTATGCCTCCCCCATGGCCAGACATAGAACCCTGCTCCAAGGGGGATTGTTTTGTACCACCGTGAGGAGCTTTGGACCAGCCTCGACAGCAAGAGGTCACTCGGTGAGGAATCCATTAGGCAGGAGGTGGGAGTGCCAGGGGGGACTCTGGCCGTGAATCTCTCGATCGCTCGTAGGAACTGCCTGACCCTCACAACAGAATCAGGATGGGATCATGGAGTCCCTGATACTAGTAAAGGGATAAAAATCTTGGAGGGTTTCTTTTCTTCTACACTAGACAGAAGGGATTTTCCAGTGAACGGAGGTTTATCTTCTGCATAAGCAGGAGGAAAAAATCATTGTAAATAACTTTGCAAAATATATTTGCCAAAAGATTGTTTTCTCTATCTTTGTGTTGTGCTGTAAAATTACACGAAGGAACTTGTGATAACAGATTAATTAACCGGATTAATTAACAAAGCTGTTTTTATATACCATATCTTAATGTGATAGATAATTAAAAAACTAAAGAAAACCATTTATGGGAAGCGGGTGGGGGAGATCCATGACGGATCCGTCCTATAGATGGGTGGTCCCAGTAAGCTAGGAGCTTCTCTCAAGAGATTGAACAAAGTGTTAATTAGGAAAATTTAGGTAGATCCGAGCATTGACTTACCTAGGGTCAGGTCTTAAAATATTGATTAAAAAATTATCTTAGGGGAAAGGTGCGGCAACTATGCCAAAACTTCATTAAGGTTGCATGAATCCTAACCAATTACTAGAAAAAAGTGTCACACTCTGTGAACCATTGGTAACTACAATCGCTCTAGTTGGATAAGAAGCCCTTGTGGGATAGCTCTGCTTAATGACAAGCATATAATTCTTATCCAAGTGAAAGAGTATTTTCATTGAATAACCAATTATTATATTACTGAGGTTATTTGTCTAAGCGATGGTTCATATGCATTTTCTTTAGAATGCATCTATAATCATTTAAAGCTAAATATAGCGATAAGCTTATAAAACATTATTTTTTTTGCAAATCGATGAGATGTTACGTCTCTCAAGTTTGCTGTAATGGAGGTTTCACCAATTCCTACCTCGTCATTTTCTCCATCAGTCTCATTCTTTGCTTCCCTTGCTTCAAATGGGCTTTTTGAATTTTTGTGACCTCACGGAGCCATGGATGTCAAGCCAAATTGACGTTGTAGTTCAAGGAGAGTTGGTGGTCGACTAGAAAAATTTGGCCAATGTTTTGATTGGCGATGTGGCTATATAGAACAAAGGCGTAACATGGGATAGAGAGAATAGAAATGAGGTATCTTAAAATGCTTTCTCTCTCCAAGCGTCAAAAAGGTCATGAATTTTGACCTTTTTTTTCAAAAACGTCTTTTTTTCTATGACAATAAGTTTGTACCTATTATCACTTGAAGTTCAAAGTTACAATAGAGAATCCAATTTAACCCTTGAGTAAAAAGATTAGATATTTATTGAGCACATATTATATACCTTAAATGATTTTTGATTTTGATCGTAGCATTCCTTGTTTATTGCCCATCTATAAACATTTTTTTTTTAATTTATAGTTTCATATAGATTGAAAAAATTTTAGCTTGACAATCCGATGAAAAGTTCCATGTTATTTTGCTATTCTTAGGACTAGTTGGGGACCCAGGGACTAGGTTTATGTCTTGAGTTTAATCTTGTTGTATAGCCAATCAAATCTCTACTTCTGACCCCAATTAGACAGTCTAGGTATCTCAATGGTGTCTTGGGCTGTATTGTCTTAAAGCTGATCTCTATGAACCAAATCGAGGGAGGGTCCCATGAGAGCATGGTTACTCTATTTTTGCCTTGCTCATTTTAGAGCTAGATGGGATAGAAAAGTCTTCATACATATAAAGGAGTTCTTTTGTGGAAGGTTTCCCCAAACTCCACCCATCACTTGCAGAAGGCTTCCCCAAACTCCATCACTTGAAGGTGTCCTATCATCGAAAAGCGTCATGATAATCTATCATAAGCTTTTTTGAAATTCATGATCAAAATAAGGTCTTCAATTTGTAAGCTTTTTTCACCTCCTAGATACAATTCTCTCCCTCACCACATACAAGGGTCGCGACCCTGCAATATGAGGGCCCTCCTCCATTGACATGGGGATCTCTCGCTTGGTGGTGACCCATTTGGGATTTACCTAACAAAAGGGTCACCACCAAGTGATATGGTGCTCTGTGCCCTTGGGAGAGGCCTCTCTTGCTTTGTGCTAGTGACCCATTGTGGATTTAAACCATGCAAGAGTCATGACCGAGTAACAAGCTCTTTGGAATTGAAACAATGAGATCGAGCAATACTGTTGCTTTGATATCACCATTCACCATATGTTCTAGTATAGTAGACTATATGAAAATCTAGCTAAATGTGGTAAAACACAAAACACAATGAATCCCAAACAAATTAATACCATGAAAGCTCAACTCTAGGTTTCTTCAAGGACTTGTCTTTATCACCAAACATAATTAACGTTTTCTCGAATTGCTCCATGGGGTAGCTACCCTTGCTTGGGGACCAATGTTTGGGGTCTGTGTCCCCTTCACCATGGACTGTGGTGTCTTGTTGATGATGCAAGGGGATTTTTTGCCTCCTTATGCTTCATCATCATTAGAGGTTTCAGTAGGGTGAATTTAATAGTCCCCTTCCTTAATGAAGTCCTCATGGAAACATGTAAATATGCAAACGGGGTGCAAAGAACCAATAAGAGAGTCTGAGTGGCATAGAAAATAGCACTAGGGGCTATGTTAAGAACTTAATGGATGGAGGGAACTCATGATGTATCTCGGGAAGTGATCTTTAGCACATATCATATGCCCCATAAATTGGATTATGGGGAGAATCATTTGTGGAATAGGACATTTCTTAGTAGTTCAAACTCAAGTCTATGCAATTGAACTCCATCCATATGTGATTATAATGATACCATACACATACGTTGCAACTTGACATCATTTGGGCCGGTGATGTGCTCAAAATTCTTTATAATTTTAACTTTTCTTATCTAGGGATTTCCCTCCAAAATCCAAATTAAGAATTAGTGGAAGCACCAATCAAACACAAAAAAATGGTCCTTTTCTTGTATCATCAAACCATGCTTTTACTTTCCAAAGTCTGATTTTTCCTTGGAGTGCGATTTTTTTTCCCAATAGTGTATTTTATAGATTGCATAGCACTTCCTCTCTTCTCAATTTCTTACAAGGCCAAAATTTGACCTCAAACTTGCTACTTGAGCATGAGGCATCTTTGATGTTATAGGGGAGGTTTCCATCTTGACATGGTGGCCTTGATGAGGCATTTTCAGCTTCAAAGAGGGTTGATGAAAAGAAACAGTGTCTCCATTGGACATGTTATTCAAGGGAAACCGACAATTTGCAAAACATTCAAAACCTAGATTGATGGAAGTGATGAGACATGAACCATCAAGGATAATTCACGAGAATCTTTGTAGACAATTTGCCACCTAACCAGACACTAGTGATTTGGAGTTGCCATGTTTGGGAAGGTGCTATAGCATTCAATTCTACCTATGGAAGCCCTTGGTGACTCCATGAGAAGAGATATTATAGATACATGAGCTAGAATTAATATCATAAGCCAAGTGATGCTTAATACATGGTGAAACCCTCACTTATGCATTTCAATGTTATTGTCATTTATGGTTCCAAGGTACACCCTCTAGGAGTACTAAAGAATTGCTAGTGAAATTTTCTAACATTAAGTTCTCTGTCACTTTTGTGGTCATGGAGTTGACTATGACCTATTGCTTGGCTGAACATGGATGCACAATAGTCTAGTCTTTATGGGAAACCAAAATGAGGCTATGCACATTAAAACAAATAGTTGAAAGACCACACCAATTGAGCTTGATGTTATCTCTAGTTTGTTGAGTAGCAATATAACCTATCCACCAATGGTGAATCCATTGAACAAATATGTTCATTTCCTTGAGGATGAGCAAGATTGAATGCATATCCTTGTTATCCTCTAGAGCTATCTTTCATAGAGGAATGAGATGTTGAGAAACACGGATCTAGAGCGTGTGGCAGCTATGGAGGATGGAACACAAATACAATATTCATGATGGCATAGACAAGAAGGATTCACTGTTACTCAAGTGAATCAAGTCCCAATATGGAAGCTTGGTTACAGACAACAATTTAAGGGCATATTGCAATTTCGGCTGTGTCGGTGAAAGTGAGTGCACATGTTATAGATTTCAAATATGTAAAATTTGAGGTGTTTTCCAAGAAGAAAAAATAAGTTTTATCTACAAATAGGTTGCAGATTACATTTACTATTGAGTAGTCAGTGGAAAAGGCTACTTGGTGTATTGCTGTGCACTTATTGTAAAAGGTTGCAGAATGCTTGCTTACTATTTTGTATCATTTTAGTAATAATGGCAGAGAATAGTGAAAACCCTATCATTCAGAAGTTAGACGAGAACAACCATCTATCGTGGAAGATTTGTGCGACAAATTTTCTTATTGGAAAAGGCTTTTATGAGTTCATTTCAAGTGAATAAAAGGAGCCAAAGGAGCCGAGTAACCCTATGATTACTGATGAATTACATGCGTGAAAAGAATGGAATGAAAAGGATAAAAAGTTGATGTATTGGCTATATGTGGTCATTGATAATACTATGCTGGGGTATATAAAAAATATAGAAACTTCACATGCATCTTGGATAATTTTTGAGGACATGTTTCAATAAATACAAAGATATGGAAAATTGAACTCAAGCAAGAGTTGAATACCTTGAAGAAAGGGAAAATGTCTATCAATGAGTATATTTTGAAGGTGAGAAGCATTGCAAATGCTTTGGTAGTGATTGATGCAACTTGATGATATATATATATATGTATAGGTTTCATCTACTTTGGGTAGCCTTAATAATAAGAAGGCTTGAAAATAATTTATTACTTTTGTGTGTGTGTGTGTGTGTGTGTGTGTGTATATATATATATATATATATATATATACCTATTTCTAGATTTTTATTAGTCTCTCTCGTGATCATTAAAGAGATCAACATGTAGGGTGAATCATTTGAAAGAAGTGGTAAATAGGTCCAAGCTTTTTACTCAAGTTTAGGAAGGGAATGTAGCAAATCCTCTTCAAGAGGCTGTGGTATGGGACATGTTAGTGATAACTAGCAAAACATGTTAAATCAGCAATTCGGTGAAATGTAGGTTCCAAGAGGCTGTGAAAACTTGAGAGTCTACAGGAGCTCTAGAATAAGAGGAGGATGGCAAAACAAAGGTTCTACTGATTCTGGTATTACCCATTGCTATACTAAGCAAGATTATATTCACAATGCTAAATTATAGCAAGGAAACTATATATCAGCTTCACGATAGATTGAAGATAAAATTGAGCATCTTTTTGTTATGTAGCATATTATGAATGTTATTATAGGAAAGGGAACACGTGATGATATATAGTATGTCAATTGAGGTACATCTAATCACAATCATGCTAAATGGTTTGAAGAGATACAGAATTTATAAAATCTAGATTATGTGCAGATTGGTGATGATTCATGCCACCCAATTTCAACATTGGAAAGGTTTCCTTGTCTTTGTATTATGGCCAAGCAAAGAGTCTATTAGATGTATTATATGTGTCATCAATCATAAAGAATTTAGTGTCTGTTGGCCAAATGGTAGCCAGATGATAGAGCAAGAGTTACAAGTCTAATTTAATACAAAAGGTTGTTTTGTAGAATGTTTAATGAATAGTACAAGTTGGTCGCAAGAGGGCCACATGTTTACCTTAGATGTTGAAATTCTTGTTATGAATGTTGCTATGTATGCTAAAGACAAAGGAGTGGTTGTTGCAGACATTGAAATATAGTGCAAATGTATTAGATATGAAAATGTGCAAAGGCTAAAGTTAATGTATTCCAAAGGATTGTTACAAGGTTGCCTCTTTTTAGAGTTGCAAAATTTCATAAAGTGTGTGAAGCATCTCAGTTTGGTAAGCACGAAAGACAACCTTTTTCATATGACAAAGATATGAGCAGAAACATACTTGATGTTGTACATATAGATGTTTGGGGACCTACATAGAACATATCTTTTGGTGGTAGCGAATATTTTGTTGCATTTATTGATGATTGTATAAGGAAGCTGTGGCTATATTTCATGAAGAAAAAAAGTGATGTATTTGAGCACTTCAAAACTTTGAAGACTGTTGTTGAAAGAGAAACATGCTTGAAAGTTAAGTTCTTGAGATCGGATGGAGGGGAAGAATACCTCTCTAATGAATTTAGTGACTTCTTGAGGTCTCATGGGATAAAGAGACAATTTACTTATAGGTATATTCCATTGTAAAATGGAGTTGTAAAAAGAAAAAATAGGTATATTGCAAAAGTTACATGGGCATTGATGGTTGAAAAAAATATGCCAAAATATTTTGATCTGAAGTTTTTTATACTACTTCTATATTATAAACACAACTCCCATAGTTGTGGTTCATGGAATGACCCTTGAAGAATGCTTTATAGACAAGAAGCCCAATGTGTCACACTTGAAAGTGTTTGGTTGTATTACATATGTTTATGTGCCTGATGAGCTACAAAAGAAGCTTGATCCAAAGGATGAAAAATGTATTTTTATTAGATACTCTTTAGAGTAGAAAGGGTATTGTTGTTATAACTTTGTCACATGTGAGTTTAGAGTGACTAGCGATGTTATTTTTATGAGATGAGCAGTTGGTATGTATCTAGTGGTGATACATTGGATGATAATCATGATCATGATAGTTATGTGCAAAAATAAAAGCAAGAATCTCAAACCCTTAGTGGACTAGAAATGCCATTTGGTACTACACCTATAGTTAGTCCTTGGTCCGGGAGGCTAAGGAGTAGCCCCACATCTTCAAGTGCATCTACAAGTGTTGCGGGTAAAGACGAAGAAAAGAATCTACTAGTCATTTTGGATTTGATGGAGATTCCAGTAGTTCAAAGAGTTTCGATGGTGAGCTTAGTATTCCTTTAGTGAGGACACCAAGTGTAGAGAGAGCACATGGTAATGTAAAGTCTCCACTAAGTGATCCAATGGTACATAGGACTAGTAGGGTCAAATACCCTATTTAAAAAATTGATTTTGAAGGTTATGCAGCTCACCATTATAATTATATAGTAAAGGTGGTTGAGGATGTTGATCCCACTTGTTTTGAGGATGATGTTTGGCATGCTCATTGGAATGCAGTAACAGATGAGGAAATGATTGCATTAGAAGCCAATAAGACTTGGGATCTTGTACATTACCTAAGGGCAAGAAATCTATTGGCTGTAAGTGGGTTTACAAAATCAAGCATAATGTAGATGATTCTATTAGCGAGTATAATGCTAGGTTGGTAGCAAAAGGCTATGCTCAAACATATGGCATAGATTACAAAGAGACATTCAATCCAGTTGCTAGGATGGCAACTGTTAGATGTGTGACTACTTTGGCAGCAGCCAAAAGTTGGAGTTTGGAGATGGAGTAGCCAACAAGTTATGAGGATTTAGAGCATCCCACATATGTGTCCAAGTCAAAGAAGGTACTCTATGGGTTGAAAGGAAGCACCTAAAGCATGGTCTAACAAAATCAAAGAGTATCTTGTCAACATTGGCTTTTATATTTCTAATGTTGATCACTCACTTTATGTGAGAAAGGGAAATGCAAGTTTGGCCATCATAGTCATCTGTGTGGATGACTTGATTATTACAAGTGACACTGATAGTGGGATTGATGAAGTTAAAGGATTTTTGAAAAAGAAGTTTGAGATGATGAAGGATTTGGGTGAGCTAAGGTACTTTCTTGGTATTAAGGTGATCATATGTGACAATGGTATATGGCTGTCACAAAGGCAATATGGCTTGGATGATATGTTATCCAAGTATGGTATAACAATGTATAAGCCTCTTTAAGTGCCATTGGAGAAAAATATGAATTTGAGTGGTGTTGATGTTAGAGATGAGATAGAATACCCTACTACGTTCAAGAGAATAGTAAGAAGTTTGATTTACATGACTATATCGCAAGGACAAATTTGATCTATGCTATTGGTCTTGTCAATCAATTTATGTAGATGCCTAGAAAGCTTCATTTGGATGTAGTTAGATGCATATTGAGGTATATGAAGTCCACTTTGCATTATGGAATTTTTTATGAGGTAGGGAAGGATATACATGTGTTTGGATACACAAATGCAGATTGGACTAGTAGCATGTCTAATAAAAGATCTACCAATAGATCTATATTTTCCCTTGGTAGGGTAATAGTTACATGGAGCAGTAAAAAGTAACCTGCAATTGCTTTATCGAGTACATAGGCTAAGTGTAGAGGTGCTACTATGGCTGCATATGAGGTGGTATGGCTATAAAAGTTATTGGATGATTTGGATATTCAGGGAGACAATCTAGTTGTCATTCACTGTGACAACATGAGCAACATACAGCTAGTTAGAAACCCATTGTTCCATGTTAGGACAAAACACATTGAGGTGCATTACCACTTTTTGAGAGAGAAGGTACTTGTAGGAGAGATTGACTTGGTATATGTTAGCACATAGGATCAGATAGCAGACATTTTCACAAAAGCATTGGATGCTAGAGTTTACAAATCCATATGGAGCTTCAATGAAGTTGTCAATATCAATGTAGGTAGAGTGAGACATAAATAAACATAGTATATGGGTACAACGATAGTGTACCACTTATATTTTTTCAGATAGGTATATGAATGTGGTACAACCCCGAAGGGTACATTTACACCTACTAGTGTGGGTGTGGGCACAATGGCCCTTTATTCCCAACAACCTCCCCCGTAAAGGCAACATGCCTAAAGGTAGAGGAAAGAATTAGCTAAGTCTAAGTATGTACAAAGCTAAAAAACCTATACCTATCCAACTCCCATCATCTACCGACAATGAGCAAACCACTCTACTAGAAGACCCTTCATAAGAAGGTCTACATGGTTATCATCAATATTATGTACCTTAGCAAGATTAGTGCTCTTGTTATGAACTACTTCCTGATACTTTACCTATATGTTCTATTTCTTTGCATGAAATATAGGATTTTATACTAACATGATAGCACTATAACTATCACAATGGAGGACATGAACCTCTAAAATGCCAAGCTCTCCAACCAAACATGAAAGACATAAAGCCTCTTTGTATGCCTCAATGGTGGCAACCATGTACTCTGCCTCTATAGTAGACAATGCAACACACTTCTGCAGCCCCAGATATCCAAGAGACTCATCCTCCTATGAAGGTGAATACATGCCCTGAAGTAGACTTCCTATAGTCTAGATGACTAGCATAGTTTGCATCCGTAAAGCCAATTACATATGCATTTTGCTTTCCAAAGAAAATGCACAAATCCTTTGTGCCATTGAGGTATCACATGATACTCTTCATTGCTTCCTAATGCTTCTTACTAGGATGTGCCATGTACCTACTAACCACTCCTACTACAAATGCTATGTCAGGTTGTGTAGCAACCATAGGATACATTAAGCTACCAGTAGCTTAAGCATACTGAATCTTGGCCATTTTAGCCTTTTCATCATCAAATGTAGGGATGTCCTTCAACACAGAGTTTCACATATGGAGACAAAGGAAGCCCAATCTCTTTTCTCCCCTCCATATTGAAACGCTACAAAATCTTATATACATACTCTTGATGTGACAGATAGAGAAGCCCCTTTGATCTGTCCCTGAGTTTCCGCATTCCAAGAATATTATTAGCCTCACCAAGATCCTTCATGTAAAACCCAAAATGTAGACTTTACTTTAAGGTGTTCAAAGCATGAATATCCCTACCTACAATCAGCATGTCATCCACATATAAAACCAACTAGGCTGTCAACTACTGCTTTCTTGGTGTATAAGTTGTGATCCACTTGACTCCTATTAAAGCCTTAAGACTACATGAATGTATCAAATTTATGATACCATTCCCGAGGTGCCTATTTTAGTCCATACAAACTTCTATTGAGTTTACATACCATCTTCTCTTTCCCCTTTGCCACAAAACCCTCAAGCTACTGCATATAGATGGGCTCATGTAGATCACCATATAAGAAAGTAATCTTTACACCCATCTACATTAGTTCCATGTCTTCATATGCAAATAAGATCAACATGGTCCTTAAAGTAGTCATTTTGACTACAGAAGAGCAAATTTTATCAAAGTCAATCCTATGTTCATGCTTGTATCCCTTTGCAACAAGTCATGCTTTGCACTTTGGCAAGGAACCAAAAGTGACTTTCATCTTATAACCCCACGTGCATGGTAGAATCTTCTACCCTTTAGGAAAATGGACCAAGTCCCAAGTACCATTCTTCTCAAGAGATTCCATCTCTGACTCATAGCCTTAAACCACTTTTTGGTATCCCATCTATCCATTGCTTTCTCGAAGCATAATGGTTCACCACAATCACTCAACATGACATAATCAACAGCATATTGAGCACCTAGGACAAACCTATCAGGTGGCTTTGAAGGTTGGGTCAACCTATGAATTGAAGATTCGGCATTCGCATGCTATAGGGCCTACAAATTTGCATTTACAACTTGCTATTCTGAAATTTCACAATATTATGCTACCACATCTAGTTGTCCTAACTACATGCTATTGTGCTGAGACTGTGGTACATCATGGGCAATACCTTGCCAATTATTTTTAGCATGATTCCTTGAATTTTCAGGGTCATTTATAGCAAGCATATGCTATTTCCAATGGGCATTCTCTGATATCCTAAAGTACATCTCCCCTAAATACAACCCTTCTAACCTCCTCTATCTTTTTGGGTTGTTTATGCATGTGGTATTCATGGAAGATAACATCATTGCTGCGTACTACTTTCCTTTTCTCAGGATCCCATAATCTATAGCCCATTTTACCCTCATCACCATATCCTAGGAAAATTCATTTACAAGACTTTGGCTGAAACTTTGTTGTGTTCTTCCTTATGAATATGCACAAATGCCTCACATTTCCAAACACTCTCAAATGAGCATATGAAGATGGCTTGACTGACCACTTTCTGAGGAGCTCTCCTCCCAAAGACTTGTTCGGTGAGACAGATTGATCAAGTGAATGGCTATTATAATAGCATCTAAACAAAAGCCATGGGGTAATGTAGCATGAGACAAAATAGTGTGGACCTGATCATGAATGGTCCAATTCATACACTGCATCTCTGTTTTGGGGTGAATTATGAGGGGCAGTGAGCTATCTCTTTATCCCTTTATTGTCACAAAAGTCGTGAAAGGCTTTTGACACATATTTTCCACTATTGTCAGAGTAAAGACACTTGAGTGTCTTACCAATCATATCTCTTGAACTTATCCGAAGCCTTGTCCTTACGACGAATAGGGTATACCCATACTTTGGGTGTAGCATCATCAATAAAAGTGACAAAGTACTTCACCCTAGAGACAACCCTGGCATTTGACATACATCTGAATGTACCAACTCTAAACGAAAAGATTTCAATAAAAGATACTTTTTATGTGATGTCTGAGCATATGTTTACCATAGACACTATGATCAAAAAGGTCAAAATCAGCACATCTCAGACATGGCAAATAACCCAAATGATATAGCACTTTCATTCTAGTTTGACTCATATGTCCCAACTGGCCATGCCACAAAAAAACACTTGGCTGCTCGGTAATGGCAACAACATGGTCATGCACACTAGATACATGTAATGGATACAAGGTATCACTCTTAGAGCCTCTGGTAATGACCCTAGATCCCCTACATATTTTCCATTGCCATCCCCAAAAGTAGTGTGATAGCCATCATAATCTAGTGGCCTTGTGCTTATTAAGCTCTTATTGAGATAGGTACATGTGTCACATGATGATGAAGAGTAAAGATTGAACTATGCTAAAATTTCAACTACAGACTGCCAATGCCTACAAATCACATGCATAGTGGTCCCCCAAGTGGACAACACCATATATGCCACGACTGTAATCAGTGAACCACTCACGGTGGGATATAACATTAAATAAAGCACCTTAATCCAAGATCAAAGTATGCATGTCATCATCCAAATCTACTGCCAATGAGTGTGCACTAAAGCAATAAGAGACAAAGAGTATATCACCACTGCTATCACTCTCATGGTCGATTACATTGGCTTCCTCTATCTTGACATTGGTCTTGTTTGCATGCTTATTGTCCTTTTTCTCCTCCTTGCTCTCATCAATCTTCTTACCCTTTCTTTTCTCTTTCTTCCACTTATAGCAATCATGCTTAAAGTGACCTTTCTTGACACAATTATGGCACTCTACATATTTCCCTGACTTATTGTGTCCTTTATTTTTAGATTTTCCTTTTTGATTGTTAACCCCAATGTGAGATGGAAAAAAAAGTCAAAATAAGGAATAATGCAAAAAAAGATAGTACGGTGAATGAATAAGAGAGGAAAGACCAAATGGGCAAAAGGTCAAGTCGAAGGTGAAGGTGCATTTTAAAATGCAAAGGCGTCACCAAAATTTTGTAAAAGAGCGCTAGACTCCCTCCTATGCAAATTGTAAAATCTAGATGGGCATAGGTGAAGGGACAAGGCAAATAGAAGGGAATAGAGAAAGAGGACCTTGGCAAGATGCCCAGTCATGTAAAAAAAGGGATGGGTGCCCAAGGGATTTAGGGCTTGTATATAAACTCAAAAAATGAATGAGAAGCTCATTCTTTGGTGTGTGGCTAAAGTGGCTTCCTCTTCCTCTCTTCTTCTCTCCTTCTTGCTTGTGTGTGCTTGTGCTTGAGAGAGGGAGTGTAAGAGTGCTAGGGAGTGAGTATATGAGGGTGAGGGACCATGGTGGAGAAGCTCTTCCTCTTCTCCTTTCTTCTTCTATTCTCTTCTCTTCTCTGGACCTATGAACGATTATGGAGGATGGAAGTAGAAGGAGGCATGAGGTTACTCGAGCTTGCAACTAAGATCGTGGAGCTATCAGAGTGCTTGCAGGAGGAGGCCACTCCTTTAGGCATCAAGGTAAGCTCACTACACCCATGGGATCAGAGGCATGTTGACTAGGTGCGAGATATCCATTAGAGCTTGCTTGAAACACTTGAACGATAAGCATTCCATGGGTCTTGCCGATTGAGCGTGAGCTACCACTACACTGCTGAGACCTACCTCTAGTATGCAATGCACTAGAAGACTTGTTGGCTACATTGTTCTGACAATTCATCTCTTCCATAAGCAAAGAGCTCTTCACATTAGAGTACAGCAACAATGCATTAGAGTTTCTCATGGTTGTTCCCTTGGTCTTATTAGGCTTCACGTGTTTCTTTTGCACCAAGATGTTGTAGCACTACTTCTACAATATGGAAAATTTATGTGCACCCTCAAGCTTCTTGATATGCAGAAAGTTACTGCTATCATTACTACCAACCATGATTACAACCCAAAATGACAGAAAATGTCACCAAATACAAGCCCAAACTGTCACACAGCTGACCAAGAAGAGATGCAAAATCCAACTAGCAAGATATTTCCAAATTCTATTGTTCAGTACTAATTATTGATCATATTCAAGCATAGCCAATACATTTTAGATCAGTAGCATACATGAATGCATCACCAAATAGCATATGATAGTTCTAGACATAAACTATTTGCAGATTGTACTTGGTGTTCACAATGTACAATATCAAATTTTCTACATAAACTTATGTGTTTTAGCCCAAATATGAGGTTCAAAGCATGTGTAATCAGTACTCAAGCATATGTTGTTATGTCAGTCCCAAATCAATACTAGAGAGCTTCATTAGAAGCATACACCTCAACCAAGTTCTCTCACAGGTATGATACTTGCAACTTGCAGTTTTGTTTAAATAGTCAAAGACAATGTTGGCAAGCTCCAAGCCAAGCTCAAAACATCCCCAAAGTCATCTCCAGATATTTAGCAGTCATGGTATACATGAATACAACATCACTAGCACCCGAGGGGTAGCCCAAATGCATTTGGCATAGCATAAACCTTTGTCAGAGTGCGTTCAGCCATGTGTATTATAGCCCATAAATCTTTGTCAAATCTAAGAAAATGAAGTGCTTGAATAAGTCTGGAGACATCTCATAGCATGAGCATAACATCCCCAAAGTATCCAGCATCAATAATAGCCATTCAGGCATCAAATGAGCATAACCAAGGAGCATGAAACGTCAAAACAAGGGGCTGTCCAGTTTTACACAACCTGTAGACTATTCTTCATAGTCTAGAACTAAATATATGATGGCCACTAACCAAGGGTGTAATCAAGCCATTAAGTGGGAGTAGAAGCAAGAGAGGACTGATCTCACAAGAAAGGGATCTAGGCAACTAGTGTGAATTTGTGCTTAATGTTCTTAGGGTTTGGGTAGTAGCAAGTAATGGCTTATAAGCCTCAAGGCTAAGATAAGTCTAGACCAAGTCTAGAGCAAGCCCCCACCATTACAAGCCAATGGAAAAAGTGCTGCAAGTATTCATGTGCAGACTGAGGTGAAAACTAACTTGTAGACTAAGTTGAAAGCTCACTGTCCTGAGCTCAACACAAGCTCAAGGAAGTCCTACAAACCACCCACAAAGCCAAGGAAATGAAACTCCTAGATCAACTTTGATACCAATGTGAAGTGCATGGATCCACAGAGCTTCAATAGAGTTGTCAATGTCAATGCAAATAGAGTAATATAGAAGCAAACACAATATGTGGATACAATGATAGTGTACCACCTTAGGGTTTTTCATATAGGTATAAGAATATGGTATAAGCCCAAAGGGTACATTCACACCCAGTGTGGATGCAGGCATGATGGCCCTTTATTCCCAACAGGTGCAAAGAAGCTTCAAAAGTTTCAAATCTTACTTGGAGTTGCAAAGATACTTTTGAGCTTGAGGGGGAGTTTTGAGATGGCAAGCTCAACACGTGTGAATATTGATGATGGACTACCTAGCTAGATGGGTCTGCATATCTACACTTAGCACCTCGGTGGTCATTATGATCCTCACATGGCCACTGATTTATCACTCATTGTATTTACTTTGTTGCCAATTGGCATAGCTATAGTGATAGTTGATTAATATAGTCCATTATACACTATTTGACTTAGTAGGCCACTTTTCTTTATGTTGTATCTTATCTATACTTTGTGTATATTGTATTGTGTGTGGAAGAAGAAGAAAAAACTAGCAAGAAAACATTTTGGCATCCATCTCTCTTCTTGTGTACTTGAGTGAGCTTTCTCTTATGTGTATGGTGTGTGTTTGGTGCAGCAGCTCAAGCAAGTCCCCTCACCACATGATTCTTAACAATGAAAAGCCATAGAGAGACATAAACGATATTAGTATTCAACAAAAGAAGCAAGCCATGGGGATGTGACCCTACATGTAGCATGGAGAAGGCCAAAAAGATATTTATTTTTTGTATCCCATATGTCATAGAGTCACAACTCCTACTACTTGTATTTGTCTCTTAGAAAGGAAGGTGCAAAAGCGGGATGAGTGAACTTCAAATCAAGTGGAAGAAGAAAGTCCTAGGGGGGTGTGACCCTCCTTTCTAACTAATTGCATATGAGGCAAAATACCCCTTTCTTGCAAAAAAGGTACAAGAGAGGATCAAGAACCCTCACATAAAAGGAGAAAAGCACGGACGAGGAGTTGTAACCCTATCCAAGAAACATGCCAAAAAAAAATTCTCATCGACCTCCTATATACCCTAGGTTCACACCCTCTTAGTGCTTCTTACAACAAATGTAGAAGAATGCATAAGGAACCCTAGCATGAAAGGAAAATGCAACAATCGAAAGGTGTGACCACAGGATTGTTGCTCCAAGTTCTGCTCGTAGACTAGTACACGGGCCTCAAGATCCCATCTCGAGTCACGTCGGCCTCTTGTGCGGGATCCGGAGGCAAGGAATTTATGGCCAGAGCCTCCCATGGCACCCAAGTGTCCTCCCGCTCTAAGCATCAAACACAGAGAGACCTCTCACAGTGGGTTCGGTCCATGTACCCGGCGTGACAACAACCCCCTTGGATAGGGCCAGGCGGGCAGTCGGAGGTAACTGAACCTGCCTCTCCCTCCACACTATTAACTTGAAGCATTAAGTGTTTGGTCTTGAATTAGTTCCTTGAGCAAAGAAGTTCAAACAATGTACCTAAGTGTACAATCACGATCATTTCAGAGGTCGTTCAGACGACCAACTGCTGCTAAGGTGTGATTCCTTCTTCCCAAATGCTCCCAGCATTCGGTCATGGATCGTTCACGACTAGGCGAGATTCCAGGGGCTTGGCAAGCTAGGTTGTTTATTTTCCCTTTTTCTTTGGGTTAGGGTTTGTACCTTACCGACCCTAACTATCCTTACCTTAGGTCTCCTTGTAAAGATAGATCATGGACAACCCCGTCATCCTCGGTTGGTCAACTTGTTGGTTATCTCCTAGATCCCTTGAAGTACCTATGTACCTTTATCTTTGATCTTAATTGATCAAGATTGTCTATCCCCTTGACCATGGTTGGTCAAGATGGTTCTGTTTAGAACAGTTCCTACTCCGTCTTAAGTATAATCTTCTTAAGCCCTCATAATAATGCTCACATGCACTAAGCTTTTAGCTATCCCTCTTGAAGTCACCAAGGACTTTGACATGGGACTCATGGATCTCAGTCCCATTTGGTAAATTACAAACAACGTTGAATTTTCCCAACAACTTTAATGCATGCAATGTAATGCCATGCCTTCATTTCAATGCTTACAATTTTGATATAATCCATACGATATTTTATGCCACACATGCAAAGATATTTTATATGCATGCAATCTTAACACTATCCTCTATGTAATTATTTACATGATCTATAACCTTCTTGAATTATCTAACCTTTATAAATTTATGTGATTATTGTATGAGTCTAGCTGCACTTTAATCTTTTCTGCAGTTTATTACATGTAGCTTAGAATCCATCTTGCGATATGGAGATGCACTTTGCTTCTTTCGATGTCCTCTGAAATGTATTTTGCAAGAACTTGTGCAAGGAGCAATGCACATTATACATGAATTCATGCAAGACGTTTTTGGTAATTTATGATGCAATTACCTAATCAATTTCACCTATTATGATGTCATCTTACAACGAAAATTATCTTGCTTGTTACATACATCACAACTAAGTTCATACCTAGGCAATTATCAATGGCGCAAATAATGTGATGCACGTGAATATGATTTTCACCATGATAGTTATAATCTGTGATTTAATAATAGAGTAACCTGGGTTTGGAATGATGTCTTGATTCCAGTGGTATTCACGCCTGATTAACCATTCGCAGTTGCGATGCCGTCTTGATTCGAACCACCATCCACACTTGCAGGGTTTCTGGCCATCCTTGTGGATCTATGCTTTGGGGCCATACTCGAAGACGCGTGTACGAGAGATAGAATTCTTGCACTCTCCTATGCAACTATAAGTAAACTCTTGCAGCCTCTCCTTGAGTGGAGAAAAGATAATGAAAGGGGGGTGTATTTTCGGAAATATTAGAGGGGGCGTGTGACCTCTCTCTAAGGGGGGAAAAGAAGAACCCTCCAAAAGCTTCCCTCTCTCTCTCTCTCTCTCTCTCTCTCTCTCTCTCTCTCTCTCTCTCTCTCTCTCTCTCTCTCTCTCTCTCTCTCTCTCTCTCTCTCTCTCTCTCTCTCTCTCTCTCTCTCTCTCTCTCTCTCTCTCTCTCTCTCTGAGCAGCAGGGGCGGTGTTTTCTGATCGGGGGGTTGGGGGGCTGCTGCATTCCAGGCGGAGGGGGGGCGCTGCCTGCGACCTACCCGAGGGGGAGGGGGGAGACGGCCATTTGACGGGGCCGCCACCCCACACCTGGGGGGTACATGCCCCCCTCTCCCTCTTTTACACCCTCTCTCTCTCTCTCCCCGACATGTTATCGACGGGGAGAGAGAGGGAGAGTAAAAAAATTTAAGTTAAATTTTAAAAAAAAATAAAAGGGGGGGTTGTCATGGGGGGGAGATATTACAGGGAGGGCCAATGGGGCTCCCCTTCCCAAGAAGTTCGGTGGCCTGCTCGCAAGATAGGATTGACCATAGGGCTACCAGTATGGGAGTCTCTGAGATACTCGACAATGCATGGCATCATGGCCAAACCTACCGCAATTAGTGCAAGGTGCTGACCTAGGGTCCTGACACTCGGTTGGAAGGTGGTTCCCGCCACAATTCATGCATTGGATGTGTGGGCGAGCTGGTCGTCTCATCATGTCTTATAGTTTAGCTATTTCCATCTTCATCTCTGCTAGCTCTTGTCTTGGGTTGGTGCCCTTCCCTTTATCTTGAGTGCTTGGGTCTGATCTCTTACTCGGCGTTGAAGCCATCTCGGAATCCCTAGCACTGGACTCTTCTCGACTCAAGCTCCTGGAGCTTCTCTCTTTGAGCTGGTCATCCACTCTAATAGCTTCTTCAAAGACCCTCTCGCCAGCACGACTCGCTGCAAGCTTGAGTTACCGACCAAGGCTTTATAGAGCTCTTCACTTCATATTCCGTTAATAACTACTGTGGACACCGCTCTTTCGATTGGTCTCTCACCCATAGGGATTCTCTTGAAGAGGCTCCTCACATGGGTCACATAATCCCAGATGTCCTGTTTCTCCCTCTGCTTGACGTTCATGAGTCATACTAGCAGGTTATCAGAGTACCCAAGTTTGGAAAATCTCTTAATGAATAGATTTTTTAGGCTGTTGAAATTGGCTCACTCCGCAGCATCTAGACTTGTGTACTAGGTCTAGCCCTTGTCGCCTAAGCACAAGCCGAAAGCTTGGGAGCATTGAGTAGGATCAATGAGGCTGTTGACCTCACAGCCCTGCTTAAACTACTCCACAAAGCTGTATGGGCCATCGGTTACTTGATATTTGTCCAGCTACTTTGCTAACACATGGATTTTAGATTAGCTCTTAGAACCTTGGTTGACTCCCAACCCTGCTAGTAGCGATGATGTCAATGATGTAGTGTTATGTTCTCCTGCAGTGTTATCTAGCAATTGCTTCGTTAGAAGCTTGCTCAGCGTGAGGTCTCCTTGTAGCGCTCTCTTGCCCTTTGTCCGATTTCTGCCTGCTAGGGCTAGCACTCTCTAGATCTCTTGCATTTCCATGCTCTATTGTAAACTCCTAGTTTGTTGGTCCTGGTTATATGTGGCTAGGCCTTGCAAGGCCTTACGTGCTAGCTTCCTTTCCTCCTCAAAATCTGCTATGATGTCCTCTACAAGTCTGCCACGATGTTCTAGCCGGGTTTGGGCATCATATTTGCTCCCTAGTTGCTGAATCGCCTCAAGAAAATCTCCTAGGCCAAGTTCTTCATTGCTTCCACGGCCCGAGTTGCCCTCTTCCATGACTAAGAGTTCTTGTTTGGCCAAACTCTTGATCAGGTTGATGAGGTTGGGTAGATCAACCTCCCTAATGGTGTCAGTCCTTGCCGCATTAGGCTTCCCAGTCGTGTTCTTAGTTTGGTCCTACCTTTGGGGATTCGATCACCCATCTACGTCTTGGGATCTTCTCTTATTGGTGGGTTCCTTTAAGTTTTTACGGTTGAGTGAGTTCCTTGTTAATTACAACCAATTGTCAACTTACCTCACTCTGTGTGTTTGTGTGTGTGTGTGTGTGTGTGTGTCCTTTTCTGTGCACTATGTGCAATCAAGCTTTTAGCTTTTCTTAAGTGTGTTTCGAGTGTAGAAAATCAGAGTGAGTGAGAAAACAAACTGTCCAAATGGCTATTGCACTCTAATTTATGGGTCTAGCTTGTTAGGGTTGTATGTTCGGTTTCTGGTTCTCCTTGCCAATTTATGGGTTTTTTCGCTATGCCCTCTGCTCAGTCAACGTTTGGGCTCTACCACTCCGCTTGATGTCGCTAACAGACCATATTGCTAATTCCTTTGTTCCTTGTGCCAAAAAGGCATCTCAAGTGTCTGTATGGTCTTTGGGTGTTTGTACAGCCAGTGTCTAGGTGGATCTAATCCAAATTGTAAAAATTTTGGGAAAAATCAGACTCTGTCCAACATGTCCAAATTGCAAGGGCCGAGTGACTAACTCGGACCGGGGCTGAGTGATCGAGTGAGACTGGGCCGGGGCGAATAGCACGAGGCTCGAGTTGGCCAAGGCCGAATATGAAATTTGGAAGAGCCGAGCGATCAAAGGCCGAGTACCTAGTCTAGCAGAGTAGATGACTCGGACGAGTCTGGGTGGGTCGAATGCTAAGTTTCCGAATGTGCCTGGGTCGGGTATCCAAATGGTGAATTCGACCGGGCCGAATGTCAACTTGCATGGGGTTGGGCCGAGTTGGATTGAGGGACAATTTTGGGACTTGGCCTAGAATCGTCGTCACTTGAATGGGCCGAACGCAATGCATTTTTTTCGAAACAAAGAAAATTTCATGAATGAAGGAGAAGATGTGGGTATACCTGTAGTGGGCAAGAAACTTGTCAGCATCACGATTGAAGTGGATCCACGCAATGGAGCTCTCTCCCTCACTCTCCACGCAATGGAGCTCTCTCTCTCTCTCTCTCTCTCTCTCTCTCTCTCTCTCTCTCTCTCTCTCTCTCTCTCTCTCTCTCTCTCTCTCTCTCTCTCTCTCTCTCTCTCTCTCTCTCTCTCTCTCTCTACCAAGGTTTCAAATAAGCTCTCCCTTGGCCTCTTGGCTATTAAACCCCTTCCCCACAAGGTTCTTGCCACTCCTACCCCCTCACTCATCAACCTCAACCCCCTTAAGCACTCCTTCCCGTTTTTCCTTGATTGTGCCCTGTTTGGCCTATTTGACAATAGCAAACCCTATGCTTTTCCAACCGATCTCTTAACCTTAACCTACTCTAAATGCAACAAGAATCAGAAGCAAAGTACTGAACTAATTTCTCCTACTCTCCTACTCATTCAACCATCAAAATAATCCAAATACTTACTTGTTGTGAAGATTAAAAATCCAAAACTTTATACCTATCTCAAGCTTTAGTTCGGGGATGAAACCCTTACTTCAATGCTCGATTTGATGTGCACAAGTGCTCAAGCTTGAATCCATTGGTCCCGGTAACATAACCAAAATGTTGAGACTCCTCTCGCTCGACCGCCAAGACCCACGAACCACTTATTGTTCAAGCGTTTCAAGCAAGCACTAATGGCTACCTCTCACATAGCCGATGCGCTATCCTTCTCTACGAGTGTAGTGAGCTTACCTTAATGCCCGATTCAATCACTTCCTCTCTCAAGCACATCGGTAACTCCACAATTCATTATGCAAGCTCAAGCATCGTCAAACCTCTTCCTCCAAGCTCCATCCTCCATAGCCACGCGCGAGATAAGAGAAGAGAAGAAGAAGAGAAGAAGAAGAGAAGAAGAAGAGAGGAGATGGAGGAGGGCTTCACCTCCAAGATCCCTCGCCCTCACTCATTCACACTCCCTCCCTCAAGCACTCATAAGCAAGCAAGCAAGGAAGGAAGAGAAGAGAAGAGAAGAGAAGGAGAGGAGAAGAGTCCACTTTGCTACACACCAAAGAATGAGCTCTCATTCACTTTTTGAACTTTATATACATGCCCTAAAATTCCATGGGCATCAATCCCCTTTTTTACATGGCTAGCCATACCTAGGCCCTTCTTCCCTTTGCCCTAACTTCCTAGATTAGTCCTACCACCCATTCATGGTTACAAATTACACAAGAGGGAGCCTAGCGCTCTTTTATAAAGATTTTGGCTGCACCTTTATATTTAAAGGTGCGCCTTCTTACTTTTGGCTTCTTTGCAGCTTCCATGGTTGCATCTTGTACTCTTGGTGATTGTTTCCATGCTTTTATATTTTTTCGGCCCACTCTCTTATAGGGCGCCTTTTCCTTTTTTCCACCTTGCACTTTTTCTTTTGATGCCTCTTTTTTTGCTTCCTCTGCTCTGCAATAAACATGGTCCCTTCCAAGGAGTACCCCTAAAAGTTTGTTGTGCTTTGGCTCCTTAGATACCTACACTATATCTTGGATTCAATTGGATGAATGCTATGTGTTTGAGGACTTGAACTTCTAGAGGGTCATTTTCTTTGCATTCGAGATGTATAGCTCCTATGAGGTTTTGTCAAGTCTACCCAAGTTAATGATTGAATGCTTCACTTTCAAAGGGCATAGAGGTAAGGACACCTTTCAATATACTTGGCACTAAGACCTCGAGTATGGCTTATCTATGTGCAATCAAGTTTCTTGTATTGAAGCAAACTTGTAGACATTTTATGCAATGTTATCAAGGCAAGTTGATGACATGGAGAGATGTGCTTCTATTGAACGTGGAGGAGGAATGACAACTTTTGCAATTTTTTATTCATTAATGCACAATTCTCTATGTGTAGAATGAGTTAGTCTCTCCCAATATGTAACTCCTATCAAGATGATGTACCCTTGATAGTTGGTAGATGTTGTTCTTAATAAAGAGGTTTTTCAAATGATCTATGAGAAAAGATGCATATCCTCAACTATTGATACCTTGAGGGATCTCTCATTTCTTTGGGGTTTGAATAACAAAGCTTAAGTAAAAATGTGAAATCTCCTTCTCTAACCAAGGCTTTGAAAAATATTTGGGTGGTCATTGGCTCAAGGTACAAAGTGTAGGGGGTATTGAAGGTCAATAATCAATAAACTCATAGTATTGATACCCAAGACACTTCAATGATCATTAGAAGAGACTCCAAGTCCATCAAGAAGTTTGTGGCCTCTAGCTATTGCTCTTAAACTAATAATGAACACAAGAATGTGATTCCCTAATATGCGTGACTAACTATTATTTATTTTATGCACATAATGTATGCATTATGTGACCAATGTGTAGGGTGTGGGAATAGGGTGTAGTGTAACTAGTATAGTGAGTTTGTTAGTGTAATGCACCTATAACTAGTGTAGTTTGTGACTAACTTGTGCAACTAGCTAATGCATGATGTGACCAATGTGTGAGTGTTAAATGTGTGAGTGTCTAACCAACAAGACTAATGTGTGAAAGGGTATGTTAAGTGTGTTATGTGATGGAGTGTGCATGTGGCGAATGCAAAATCATGCAATGGAGTGTTGTTATTACAACCCTAAATTTATACAAAATGTAAGACAAGACTGCATTGTTGATGTAAGTATTACAAGAAATTGCATGAGGAATCACAACAAATTGCAAAAATGTAATAGGAAGTAGAGAAAAATGCTACAAAATTGATGCAAACAAAACTGTATCAAGAAAATACAATCATGAGACATAAACACCATTACATAACCATAAGTAGAGAATAAACAATGGGAATGATAGCAAATATTGAAGAAACAATAGAGAATAATTAGATAATAAATATAAAAATTAGGGCTCAAATGATCATGATCATTCTTTCATCAAATGCTCTCATCTCTCATACAAAGCGTGATCAAGAACCAAGAATAATCTCTCTCTCTTGTAGGCCATGCATGTTACAACCTCAACCAACTCATAACATGAAGTATAAATTCCATTTAGATATCTACGTCTATGAGTAAAGAGACTAAGGCTAAAGAATGTTGATAAATCTCATGTCATAAGCCTATGGCCTAACACTTGGCACAACTCGATGGTTAGTTCACCCTATTCAAGACTTGAATCCTTAGTCTAAGCTAAATTCCATATCCAATATTAAATCAATCTAGAGAGTATGGTTATATCCCATCAGCAACATTCTATCTCAAAATGAGCTACATAGAGTTACCATGAACAGAGTGCCTCTTAAATATTCATAACTCATTGATGTGGTTGTATAACCAACCTTAAAGACCATTAAAAAAATAAAATCCATCCATAAATCATGATGAGAGTAAAAACTTAATGACAAAAATCTCATTCATGAGCTAGAGTTCTCATGAACAACATTAGAATCAAAAATAGAAATATATTGCATTCAAGGCTAATCTTTGTGATGTGCCTCACTAGTAGGACATAGCCACTAAATGCATATCCATAGCATGGATCTTATCCATTGTCAACTCACAAGTCTTAACCTATTGGTTATAATCTAAAAGGATCTCATCAATATCCGATTTTGAAGTGTCCAAAGTTTTTGCAACATACTCTTAATCAACTCCTTTTGCATCTTGCAAATTAGAAAACATTTTCAATATTCTATCATGCTCAACTTGTATGGCATCTATTCTTTCTTACAAATTATTCTTTTTCTCAATCAAGGCTTCCAAATTCTTGGACACAAAACCATATTGAATCAATCCATATGGTCGAGCTATGATATGTGCCATGCTACTAATAATACATTGCCATTGATTATGCATAGACTTAATCAAAGTATGAACCATCTAGGTGTACATCCATGTCATGTAACATTTGTTTCTTGACATGCAATAATGGTTGAAGTCTAGCATCAAGTAAAACCCTCTCTGCTACTTTCAAGCCGACATCATCCTACATAACCTATATGCTTGTAGTCCATTCCTTAAACACCCATGAAGAAACCTTATATTGTTGAAGCATAGCACTATAGTCATCCAGCTACCTCTTGATATTAAGTATCTCATCTCAGCTTGAGTATCCTTCACCTTCTTCATATCCAACTATAGTGTTGCATGCTTTTCCTTATCCTAATGTAATGGATTTTGCAAATTCTAGATCACATCTAACTTTATAACTCCTATAATCTGAAGATCCATGAGGAATTTGTGCATACCATTAACCCAAGCTAGAAGGCATAGAAAAAGAACTTGAAGACATTTTACTTTCATGGCATAGTAGACATAGTGGACTTAGCATTAATGAAACCCTCATTCTTTCCATATAAGTCTCAATATTTCTCTTGAAAACCATGTAGAGATGCCAAGCTCAACACATATGGACATTGATGATAGACCGCCTGGTTAGATGGGTTTGCATGTCTACACTTAGCACATCATTGGTCATTATGATCCTCACATGGCCACTAACTTATCACTTACTATATTTGATTTGTTGCATCTACCTACAATTGATATGGTTTTTTGACCATCTGAGGCCATTTCAAGCCATGTTTTAGACCCCCAATGTTGTGGACAACAATTTCACGATATATTACAATTTTAGTTGTATAAACTAAAAGCGAGTACACATGTTACAAATTTTGAATTTACAAGTCCTTATGTGTTTACCTAGAAGCAAACACAAGTTTTATTTGCTAACACTTTGCAAATTATATGCATAATTGAGCAATCAGTGAAAAAATTTATTTGATGTGTTGCTATGCATTTGTTATGAAAGGTTGTAGAAGACGCTTGCTATTTTGTATTGATTTTGTGATGATAATGGCAAAGAATAGTATAAACCCCATCATTGAGAAGTTGGACAAGAATAACTACCCATCGTAGAAGTTTCATGTGACAAACTTTCTTATTGAAAAAGACCTCTATGAGTTTGTTTCAAGTGAAGAAAAGAAGCCAGAGTTAAGTAGTCCTACAATTGTAGACGAATTAAAGGTGTGGAAAGAATGGAATGAAAAAGGCAAAAAGGTGATGTATTGGTTATCTGCAGTCATTGATAATACTATGCTGAGATATATTTGAAATGTAAAAACTTCACAATATATCTTGGATGGTTTTTGAGAATGTATCTTCAGTAAATACAAAGGCATAGAAGATTCAATTCAAGCAAAAGTTGAATACTTTGAAGAAAGTGAAGATGTTTATAAATGAGTATATTTTGAAAGTGAGAAGCTTTACAGATGACTTAGCATCTATTGATGCAATGAATCATCTAAAAGAAGTAATGAATAGGTCCAAGCATTTTACTCAAGTCTAGGAAGGAGATATGGAAAATCCTCTTCAAAAGGCCATGGTATGGCACATGCTGATGATGACCAGAAAAATATGTTAAACTAGCAATTTGGTAAAATATAGGTTTCAGGAGACTATGGCAACTTTAGAGGCACGGGAGCTCTAGAGCTAGAGGTGAATGGTGAAACAAAGATTCTAGCAATTTTAGTATTGTTTATCATTATTGTGGTGACATAGGTCATGTTGTAGCCCATTGTTATGCAAAGAGGGGTGATATCCACACAAGAGTAAATTGCAACGAAAAAACTATGTATTACTCTCACGACAAAATGAAGATAAAAATGAGTGTTTGTTTGTTATGCAACATATGATGAATGTTGTTATAAGAAAGAGGGCACATGATGGTGTATGGTATGTTAATCAAGGTATATCTAATCATATGACTAAAATAACCTGCACTTAGGGCAAAATTTAACATGCATCATACCTAGGTACTCTCGTATATGCCATGATTGCTACTTGCTCAAACATTGCACATACAGTGGGAGTTGTGAGTAGAAACATGTCAAATCATGGCAAGAAGCATTGAAAAGTAGTGAAAGGTATCTTAAGGTACTTGAGTGGTATAAGTGATCATATACATATGCTTTGTGAGGAGTGTGAGTATCTCATATATTCTTTTATTTTTTGTTTTAAGGCATATTGGCCTTTATGTGGGAGGTTATTAGGATAAAGGCAAATGTGGTTGGACCACATCTCACTCACCAACCCTAAAGATAATGTACACACTTATTTTTTAAATATGTTAAATGATAAGGCAATAAGATACTTCTCACAAGAGAACTATTGAGGCACCATATATGCAATATGTTGTGTGTGTGTGTGTGTGTGTGTGTGTGTGTGTGTGTGTGTGTGTGTGTTCTTCATACTCTATGAAGTTGTTGAGGCACTCAACCACCAAGACCCACGAACCGCTTATTGCTTCAAGAGTTCCAAGCCGAGCACTAATGGCTACCTCTCACATAGCCGACGTGCTATCTATCTCTATGGGTGTAGTGAGCCTCCATGCCCAATTGAGTCACCTCCTCTCTCGAGCACTCCGGTAGCTCCATGATCCAAGTACAAGCTTTAAGAAAGCTCCATCCTCAACCTCCACGCTCCAAGCTCCATTGCCGCGAGCAAGACAAGAGAAGAGAAGAGAAGAGAAGAGAAGAAGAGAGAAGAAGATGGAGAGCTTCTCCTCCACAGTCCCTCACCCTCACACTCTCACGCTCCCTCTCTCAAGCACAAGCTCAAGAAAGCAAGAACAAGAAGAAGAATAAGAATAAGAAGAAGAAGGGAAGAGAAACTTTTGGCCACACACAAGAATAAGCTTCTCATTCACTTTTCAACTTTATATACAAAACCCTAGATTCCTTTTGGGCAGTTATCCCCTTTTTTTACATGGCCAAAAGGAATCTAGGCCCTTTTTCCCATTGTCCTCCTATCTTCTTAGCTTTCTTCCCACCGCCCATCTACTATTACAATTTGCACGGGTAAGAGCACGATGCTCTTAAAATAAATCATGGTGTGCCAGCCCTTCATTTGGACTGGGAACTATAGAGATTCAAAGGCTGTGAAAATGGATATTACAATGATGATTGTGTTATTAGCCTCGTTGCTGGGGGAACAATTGTGAAGATGGGGAGATACACTTGAGATTTTCCGAAACCTATTTATGACATGTGATGTGGGTACAATTGAGGTAAAAACTACCGTGAGCCAAATGTAGTGTTTGACCCAGAAAGAGAGAGTAGCCAGTGACTTTGCTTTGGGCCATGCGATGTGGGCGGTTTGCAAGGTTGATTTTTGCTTTCGACAGTGAGGCTTCTATCGTGGCTCTTTGTTCCTGGTATTTATGTTGCTTTTTCTGTGATGGCTCTTTGTGGGATTGGTGGTCTCGTGTCATCTTAAACATTGTATGCTTTCGTATAGAGACCTATGTCATCCTGTATCCACTTGACAACTTGTGAAAGTACATGCAAGTCATATGCCTCAACTCTAATGAATAGGTGCAATGCAAAGAGACATCACTTATCTAAATCCCATGGTGTTGACCGAGATACATATCACATGTGCTTGATTATCTTTTTCTTTTGTTAAAGACATGAAATGTATTAAAAGCAGATATGGAAGGTTTGTACAGTTGTTGGGGAATCTACCCCCTTTTGACCATCTAAAGACAAAAAGTCATGGCCAGGTAGCACTTGGTAAGCATTTTATACAACATAGGGGCTATTCTATTTGTACAATGCAGGGTGAGTCTGGGTGATGAGGCGACGGGGGCATTGCTAGTAGGGGGCTCCTATTATGTTGGACAGGGGAGATATCGGCTAGGACCCAAATGGTGTAGTCCCTGGCCGCTGTCCTATCAAGAATGTTTTTAAATAACTCAGCAAAGTCCCTCTTGTTTCTAGCTTTCTTCTCTTCTTTTGAGCTTGGTGCTCAAGCTTCTAGGGAGGGCCTGTACGGTAAGGGTCATTACCCCCCAAGCAATCCCTTGAGCCTTTCTCATCCTGGCCTGGGGAGTTTGCGGCCTGTGTCCTGGGCGATGTCGTTTTGGGCCTTGCCTTGGTGCATACCTCTTTAAAGTCAGCACATAGCATTCTGGTGGAGGAGCTTGTGCCATATGCTCCCTCCAATGGCAAAGAGCTTATTTGTAGGCCAATTGCATTGTATACTCCATGATGGCTACTGTGGGGGAACCTGCAAAATGTGAAGCAAGGGTTAGGCCCTGAGGCAGGATAGTACTATCCACATGGAAGGGATTGAACAATGAATTATCAAGTGCATATGGCGAGGAGGGGTGAGATGAGGCATGCAGTGTTTGTTGTAGAGGGACGGTCCCCGTGATGATGTTCGTCTTGCCTCAACTACGAGGCATATTTCAGCCAGTAGAGCATATCTTTGCTCATGCCAAGTTGCATAGATTGGTTGTGATGGAATGGGGCAAGGCTCGTCCCCGAAAGGATGGTGGATCAGAAATAGGAGAAAACTTGTAGAAGGGGATGGTGCCCCGTGCACACCCTCAAAGGTGTTGGTCAAGGCTTCCCATGGCGGCCATATCAGGAGTACATGCCCTCTACCTGGAGGAGGGAACAATCACATGACTTCTAGACATGTGGTGAGAGAAGGACCCTAGGAACTCAGCCTATCAAACCCAAACTTTTCTCCCTACGCTTGACTATTATTGCTTGTGTGTGTTGGCATTATCTATTCCCAATTACAAAATTCATTGTTTATTTATGTACATATTTATGAACCCATGTCACTTCGTGAGGATAAGAACCAATTGTAGTACTCGGGATTGTACCAATGTGGCACACACATCCAGTACTCGTGGCAGCTTACTCAATAACAACAAATATTCTGCAACATCAAGTAGCATGGTACATTGTCCGAGCCTACTCGCAACATGTAGCTTCTTCTCCATGAGAATCTTATCAACCATATAGTTTTCTTGGATAGTTCTAGCTAAGTCCATACCTCGAATGGCAGTCAATACTCAAAGAGAAGTTGGCACCACATAGGTTGGGTCCCTTTGAGACGGCCATTTAGCCAACCGCTCCTTTGAGACTGGGCTCCCATTTCGGCCGTTGTAACGTGGTTTTCAAACCAACGTTTTTCAAAATGGCTTCAACCCTCTGATTGTCGCTTTAGTTGCTCTATCTCTAAGAGATTTGGTTTGCAAAGTGCTTTGTTGAATGTTACAATTAAGCGTAGTCCGTCTGCCTCTTCATTAGAGATGAGTTGCATGCGCTTATGTAGCAGCATGTCATAGTGGTCGTTAAGATATTCTTGCTCTTCCCAGGATAGAGGACCTAGCAAGTATTCTTCAAGCTGCTCCCTAGGGAATGTGCCCATGTCTGCAAGGATGTAGATGCGTGTGAATAATTTAAGTTTAGCATCCAACTCATTCAAGCACTCTATGACACTTCTATGTTCTATGAAGGCTTGCTCGGTTGCTATCTCATGCAAGGTTCTAGGAGTTTCTCTAGGCTTTAGCATAGCTGGGGGCTCATGCCTAGATGAGCAAGATTGGTCAATGCTAGGATTGCTTGTGTCATTGGGGTTTTCATGTTTCTCCTGAGGCTTTGTTGCTATTGCATCATGGTTCTCCTTGGATGTGATTGGTATAGTTTTATCACCCTGTTGTAACAGTCTTGTATCCACTCTTTATTGTTCAATGTAAGTTCTGTTGTTGTCAGTGGATTGAGTGTTGCAAGAAACCATTGATGGTAATGGTTGCTTTGACTTATCAGAACACACGGATGTGTTTGAGGTTTCACTATGGTTAGGAGAGATGGCAATGGATTCATTGGTGGATGGACTCCATGCTTTATTCCTTAGCTCTTCAGTGCTCTTGGTCTCAATCTTCTTGGTGTCTATAGCCACTAGCAACTACCATTACTTTCTCCTCTTTTTCTTGGGCAATTTTGATGTATCCCTTAAGGACTCGCGACCCTAAACTAGGTCAAATGTTGACGTGCTTAGTTGCACCTCATCATTCTCTTCTTCTTGCATGTCCTTATGGGACATAATCGCTGCCTGTTGAACAGCCTCATGAGGTTGTAAGGATACAACTGCCACTCCTCTTGGGGAGTCTAGCTCTTTGGTCAATTCTCTTTTGTTTAGCTCCTTCTGATTGGAAACAGTAGCCACTAGTTCGGTGGATGGTGGATTGCGGTGCCAAGTCCTTAGGCATGTCAAAAGTGGTCGTGTCTTTTGTTGCCCATTGAGAATTCATTTGTGCAGGTTGAGGTAGTCACCATGGATTGCACATGCACATCCTTAAGCTAAGAGCTAAGGGTGGTGTCACATCCCACCTCTTGGACATTCAGAAGCTTAGATGGAGATAGAGATTGGAATTGAGTAGCCACACTTGATGACTCTTGCTGTGCCTCCTGTGTCCATTTAGGGAAAGAGGGTGTAGGAGACTTGGAACTCCTAAGTGGCTTTGACATTGGCTGGAAGATTTGCTCATGGCTGTTAGATGATTCTGCCATTTTCTTTGTTGAGCAATCAACCTTACCATGAGCAATGTTGTGCTGATGATGCTCGCTATCTTCTTGTGAAGTCAAAGGCTCCTTGGGCACTAGTGGCTTTCATGCACCCTCAACGATTATATCTGATATTCGTTTGTTAAGCACGCTAGGCTAGGAATCTATGCTTCAAACAGTCCTGTTTGGTTTCTTAACTTCAATCATGAGGGGCTCGGTCACTCTAATGTTCTTGAATCAAGACTTGTTCTTAGACGATCCGATTGGACTGGGTCCAATTTTGAAGAGTGGTCCGATTGGTAGTTGGTCCGAGTCCAATGGTTGGTCTATCAACTATAGAGTGATCCGATTGTTATGTGCATCCGATTCCAAAGAGTGGTTCAAATGGTGAATTCATCCAGGCCAAATGTCAGCTTGTCCAAGTGGGGTTGGACCGACCCAGCAAGGCCGAGGGTTGAATATCAAGTTGGTCCGAATGGTTGACTCGGACGGGCCGAGCGATAAGTGTCCAAGTCAAGTGGGCCAAATGGCCGAAGGGCCGAGGGCTGAATCAAGTGGGCCGAGTGGTGAGCATCCGAGTTAGGTGGTCCGACGCATGTGACACGTTTTTTGCCAGACTTGTACAGAATTTGTCACGCCGGATGATTGAGGCCTTCTTACTAGTCGAGCACCTCCAAATCCTAGCTACTCATGCAAGAGAAGGTGTGGGAGTACCTATAGTGGGCAAAGAACTCCTTGATGACAAAATGGAAGCAGGTCCACACAATGAAGTTCTTTCTCTCTCCCCAGCTCCCTAAATCCCTACAATGCAAACTAAGGTCTCTCCTGCCACTCCTGGCCTCCTATTACCCTACCCAGGCCTGCATTCACCTCAGTCTTGCTCCCCTTACCAACATTTAATCCAAATTTTTATTTTTTGCCCTTCTTTTTCTTGTTTCTGCCTATTAGACAGTAGCAGAATCCATGCTATGTGCTCAAACTATTTTGCTCCTACCTTACCTAAATGTAACAAAATCATAAGGAAAATACCTACACTACTCCAACCTACTTTTTCAAATCCAAAAAACCAAAAATATACTTGCTAAAGAGATCGAATATCTCTTCAAACTCCCTCGCTTCCTACCTATCTACCTCAAGCACCGGTTCGGGGAAAACCCTACTTCAATGCTCGATTCGAAGCTCGCAAGTGCTCAAGGCTTGAATCTGTTGTCCCGGCAATGGAACCAAAATGTTGAGGCGCTCAACCACCAAGACCCACGGACTGCTTATTGCTTCAAGCATTCTAAGCTAAGCACTAATGGCTACCTCTCACATAGCCGATGCGCTATCCATCTCTACGGGTGTAGTGAGCTTACCTCCATGCTCGATCGAGTCATCTCCTCTCTCGAGCACTCCGGTAGCTCCACGATCCAAGTGCAAGCTTCAAGCAAGCTCCATCCTCAAGCTCCACGCTCCAAGCTCCATTGCCATGAGCAAGACAAGAGAAGAGAAGAGAAGAGAAGAAGAGAGGAGAAGATGGACAGCTTCTCCTCCATGGTCCCTCACCCTCACACACTCACTCCCTCACACTCTCACACTCCCTCTCTCAAGCACAAGCTCAAGCAAGCAAGAACAAGAAGAAGAAGAAGAAGAGAAGAGTCATTTTTGGCCACACACAAGAATAAGTTTCTCATTCACTTTTTAACTTTATATACAAAACCCTAAATCCCTTTTGGGTAGTTATCCCCTTTTTTACATGGCCGGCCGCAGCTAGGCCCTTTTTCCCATTGTCCTCCTATCTTTTTAACTTTCTTCCCACCGCCCATCTACTTTTATAATTTGCACGGGTGAGAACCCGATGCTCTTAAAATAAATCCTAGTGCACCTTGCGCTCTTTTACAAAAGTATCGCCTTGTGCTTTTTCTTATGAGTCTTTCTCCTTGATTGGGGACTTTTTTGCACTTCTTGAGCTTTTGGTTTCTTCTTTGACGCACCTTCGTCTTCCGTTCCACTTTTGCCTTAGCCTTATCCTTCGCTTTAGATTTTTCAGATTTTCCAGCTTGTTCATTTGAGAGTTAACATCAGTTTCATCACATATGTTTCCATGCCAAGGTCTAACGAATTAGATGCTTCATTAATAAGGAAGAAGAACAAAAAAAAAAGAGAAAGAAGAGAGATGAGACCAAGCTCAATTTGAAGAGCAATAATCCAACTACACTAATTGTGACAAGACAATCCTTTAATGCTAAAGCAGAAACCTTAGCACCCAAGACAAAAGAAAACAACAATGCAAAAGTAGGAGAGTACCCTGATCCCTAGCATCAAATGAAGATTGTGAAAAAGGTTAGAAAATGGATCCAAGAGGCTTCGCTCACCTAAATATTAGATCATGAGATGCATGAGATTTTGAGTACGAATCCACCTTCAACCCCTACATGCATTAACTCAAACAAGAATCATGTATCAAGTCCACAAAACCAAGAATAAAGTGACAACTGTGCAATATATTATGTAAAACAACCTAATGGATAGAGGAATAAGGTGCACAAGTACACCAAAGTACATGCAAGTCTACTAGCTACACCAACCTCTTCTCAAGTATTACTACCTCTCTCAGTTGATGAAATAAAATCCTATCATGTGGCAAGCCTTCAAGGCTTGGATAGATGGACTTATGCAATTAGAAGAGTCATCTAACCATGCCAAAGCTAAATGCAAAAACTCATATACCTAGCCTAACACTCAGCCCAATGCCAAGAGCTTAAATCAATGCATTTAGTCCTCCCAATTGTTGCATTAGTAAATACAATCTGAAAAGAGATTGTAGACATTGGAGTGGATGTAAGCATTCTCAACCATATTGTTCTACAAGCGTAGGGTAGTCCTCTTGTAGAGGTTGCTCATTTCAATGTAACATTGGCGGATGGCACCAAAGTTAGGCAATTCGAAGCCTTGAAGGATTAGCTAATCAAGATCATAGGTGTGCATTTCTCAATGAACATTATTGTTATAAAGTGGATCATGACATCCTACCAAGCAAACACTGGATGAGGAGCGCTCAAGCAACCAAGGATTGGGGTAATGGACTAATGTTCTTTAGAAATCAAGTGAAAATAGTCTAGGTTGAGATGGATACTTGGAAGACCTCACCAATCAAGCTTGACGCCATCTTTGCAAAGCTCAAAGGAGATTCACATAACAAGCCCAACTATGGCTCTCTAATTAAATACATTCTTTGTCTAAATAATGTCAAGTTGCCCTTCTCGAACCATGTGGATTGTTATAAAGAGTGATTAGCAAGTAACTTAAGGTTATTGACTACAAGCAAGTAGGACTCAACCAAGCCAAATCAACAAAACCACATATGAAGTAGGAGTCAAGTCCAAGCTATATCGTCCAAGTGAAATATCCTCATCTAGTGAAGGATGTGACTTCAACTCTAAATTTGAGGATAGCTCTGATAGTGACCATGAAATCCCTTAAACTTCTAAAACTCGACTCATTAAGGGGGATCTTCTAGTCTATTAAGGCAACTTTTCAAAGCTCAAGATATCAAATCAAATTATTGTATTTATAAGTGCTTCAATATTGGCACATTAGTGAATCAATTGAAGGGCAAGCCAATGTTAAGGAAGTTAACTTGGTTAGTGAAGGGAAAAAGCCTCAACCTGTGTTCATAGCCAATGAGTTGACCACAGAAGACAAGACTAACATTATGAATCTCTTGAATAGTTCTTAGACATGTTTGCTTACTCAATAGAAGAACTCAAAGGAATACACCCTAGCATAGTGACACATAACATCTCGATGATTGTTGATGCCACACTAGTGAAGTAGAGACCATATGTGATGAGTCCTTTAAGCATGCATATGATGTCAAAGAGAAGCTGATAAACTCTTGAATATTGGATTCATCTACAAATTTGAACACATAGACTTGGTATCTTCAATAGTCATGGTACTCAAGAAAAATAGAAAGATCAGAGCTTGTATAAACTATAAAAAAAGTCAATGTTGCAACTAAGAGAGATAAATATCCCCTACCATACATCAAGCATATGCTTGAAAGAGTAGCAAGGAAGGAGGCTTACAACTTTCTTGATTGATTTTTAGGGTATTACCGGGTACAAGCTCCATCCAAATAATAGGCACAAGATAGTAATCACCATTTAGTGGGGGCAGTGCTCATTTATATAGTTATGTCTTTTGGTTTGACTAATATTCCTGCCACCTTTCAGAGACATGTACGATCATCAAGGATATGTTGTGGAAGTGGCTTGAAGTGTTTGTTTATGACCTTTGCATCCATAACAATTAGGTAGAATACCTAGAGAAAATTTGGAGAATCTTTGAGAGATGTCAAAAATATGGTCTCTTTCTAAACCCCTTAAAGTGCTACTTTTGGGTAAAACCCTAGGGTACATTGTGTCAAATAAGAGCATTTCCACTAACTTCCCAAAAGTCAAGGTGATTGTTGACCTTCCACCTTCGACCAACTGCAAGGTTGTTCGGTGCTTTCTTGGCCACACTAGATATTATTGGTAATTCGTACCGAACCATACATTAATAACTCAACCCTTATACAAATTATTGGTTATCTTTGAGTGGACAGATAGATTACTAGCATGCATATAATATATTGAAAAAGGCTCTTACAATAGCTCCTATTTTATGAGCTCCAAATTAGTCAATAACCTTTCACATACACATTAATGTATCAAAATTTGTTGTGGCAATAGTGTTGTGACAACCTAGAGAACATAACATGGATTTTCCAGTGAGCTTTATGAGTAGGTAATTCGCATTAAAATGAGCTATTCCACCACTGAAAGGAAAGGCTTCAAAATCATCTTTGTGGATAAGAAGTTTCACCGCTATCTTTTGGCAACACCATTCACCTTCTTTGTAAATCACCAGGCATTGCTTTATCTTGCTAAAAAACCATGTGTGATAGGACACATTGCCCAATGGTTAATGATTTTCTTGGAATTTGACTTCTCTACTACTATTCGCAAGGGCAAAAAACATTACAAGGCAAAGTAATGAGTAATAAATGGGAAATCTGTAGGAGAAGGTATCATGGATAATTTATCGGACGCCCGTTTTTTCAAAATCTCTAGAGAAGAAGAGTTACACAAAGCAAACCTTGCTCTGTATTGGGTCAATGACATAGTTGAGATACTTAAAGGAATTCCTAATCACCATAATAGAAATAGTTAAAGTGCAACACCAAATAGAAGTGTGGTTACATGCATGCATAAGGTAGAAAGCTTTAGACTTGCCAAAGAAATGGGAGAAAGTGCCAAAAATCAAGATGGATGTTTTCTCACAACTAAATTTGACAAAGCTAGACATGACTACAAATGATGAAGTAGATAGTGAAGCCATCCTGAACCCTACATTCAAGGTGCAAGTAAAGTTGCTTTATACCTTGTTTTCTAGTAACTCAACAATGAACAAAATCCATGTGGGGTTATTGGAGGATTTGGTGGCAAGTAAAGTTGCAAAACAAGATTCCAATACTTACATGCAAGAGGCCATTCATGTGATAGCTAAGAGATTAGGCTTTGATATACAAGAACCTGAAGGAACAATTGATAGAAAATTAGAGAAGGCACAAAGCACATAGGGAAGAAAGCAAGAGAGCATCCAATCAAATGTCCCCCAAAGGTAGTGAAGTTAATTAGCCAGTAGGAACAAAAGGAGGAGTAATGCACACTCATGCATAGAAACAACAAGAATAAGATAGAAAGAAAAGAGATGAAGAGGCCTAGAGGACTAAACTAGAGGTCATCCAAAAGAAGAATACTAGAAGAACTAAATGAGATGAGACCTCGTAGTATGTGGGAAAGCAAGGGAAGGGAAAGATTAGCTCTCGATCAAGGGTGAAAAGAAGAAAGAAAACTCTAGGAAAGATACTCAAATGGTAAAAGAGGAAGATGAAGTTGAAGCAGTAAAGGAGGAATTTAGGAGTCAAGAAGAGCAATGACTAGCTAGGCTCGGGAAAGAAGAAAAAGAGCTCAAAAGGAGACAAGATAGAGACATACACTAAACCATCTGAAGATCAATAGAGTAGCGTGGTAGGGTTGAGGACCTAGCTACCACATGGATCCAAGCCAATACACCCTACGAGAGGTCGGATCTAGTAGTACTAGAAAAAAAAGCATGCATGCATGTGTAAGGTAAAGGGAAGGCATCCATTGAAGCCCTACCAACCCCTCCATTTCAATCAAGAAATCTAGCTCTAACCACCATCCCACCCCCAACTCAATTAGCCCATGATGAAAGTAAGTAGCACACATGAGTTAAATACTAGAGTACTAATATTAGAAACTCCACTTACAACACTATCACAAGCACAATCACAAGGGTTAACAAGTATAAGGTCCAAAAGAATAGCAACAACAGAGGTGGAGTCATAGTAAAGGGCTAAGAAGATACCTAAAATAAAAGGATTGTCTACCTCTATCCCTAATCTCACACAAGTTCCTACTTAGGATTTTGAACGTCTACTAAAGGAATTAGAGAAGCAAAATGACCAAAAATGAAGGAGACATATGCCCTAAAAATAGAAGTGGTTGTCTTAAAGAAAAAATAAAGTGATGAAAAAAAGAACAAGGAGCTATAGGAATAGTACGAGGAGGAAAAGGAGGATGTGATATGGCTAGTGACCTAGTACAAAATTATCTTAAAGTAAAAGACTCACCTAGATAGTGAGTTGAAAGAACTAGGTTCAACAACAAAGGTGATTGAATAAGGAATTGGAACAACTAAAGAAGGCCATGGAACAAATAGAGCAAGAAAACCAAAAGTTGATACATGAGACCAACAAGCTAGATGAGGTGACTTACAATTAAAAACTACTCAAGAAAAAGATAGCTCTACTAATGCAAGAAAAGGATGAATTGCTAAAGGCCAAGAAGGAGAAGCAAATGATTATGAATACCTTAACCAAGTAGTAGAACTAAGGATTGAAACAGATTAAGCAAAAAATTGAGCAACAAGAGAAACAAAATGTAGATCATTGATTTATCCATTGAAGGGAGAAGCCCAAGTGAAAGCACGAGCAAGTGGAAGCAAGAGAGGTGTGAGCTATGGTGAATGGAGCAAGAGAGCAAGAGAGGGAGACTCAAGATGTGGAAACTCCAATAGTCACAATGTGTGATGGCCTTCCCTTTATTCAAATGTCACTGAAAAAATAAAGAATAAAGTGACAATGATGGGCGCATGCTGCCTATAATGTGCAGGTGCGGGTACTGTCAGTGTAGTAATAAATGGGCAGCTAGACACAAGCGCCTTTATCCCCAACAACCTCCTAGTTAAATGTGAATCCCCCTCGAGCAAAGAGGGAATTAGAAGAAAGTGACAAAGTACAATGTGTATATAGAGTACAACAAGATGAGGAATAGAGGTCATCTCATCTAACGTCCATCAACTTCCTAAGGAAGGCAAAGCACTTTGTTGAGAGACTTTTCATGAGCTGATCTGTAGGATTTTGGTCAACTGAGATCTCGACAATGTCAATAGACTTGTCCTTAACAACCTCTCTAATAAAGTGATATTGCACCTCAATGTGCTTCATCTTTGCATGGAAGAGTGGATTCTTGTCTAACAAGATAGTAGTCATAGATTCCGAATGTAGCGTAGGGACCACATCAATCATACCAAGGTCTAACACCATATGGCCTAACTAGAGAAACTACTTGCAAGCCTCATTGTTTACAACATGCTCGGCCTCTATATAGAGAAGGTTGCACATTTCTACACCCTGGACATACAAGAACTAGCATCCCCAGCAAAGGTAAACACATAGTGTCAAAGATGGATTTCCTACTATATGCATGTCCTGCATAATCAAAGTTAGTGTATCCCATGACTCTTGTATCTTGGCCACCATAACATATGCACATATCTATTGTGCCCTTCAGGTACCTCACCATACCCTTGACAGCATCCCAATGATGCCTGCCATGTGTAGTCATATAGTGTGTCACAATGCCCATTGTAAAAGCTATATCGGGACCAATGGCTATCATGGCATACATCAAACTACCCACTGTGGATGCATAAGGGATCTTGGCCATCTTGGCCTTCTGCTCATCAAACTATGGACAATTGGCCTGGTTTACCTTCACATGAGAAGGCAAAGGATAGCCAATAGACTTAACATCCTACATATGAAACAGCTCAATGACCTTTTGGATATACTCCTTTTGAGCAGTCACGGATAATGCATATCCTAAGAATATATGAGGCATGTCCCATGTCTTTCATCTCAAAACCCTTCTTGAGCTGACTTTTCAGAGCATCAGCTCATCAAGAGTGCTCTCAGCAATCAACATGGCATCCACATAAAGTGCTGAAATCAAAAGATTGCCATCACAAGCCTTCTTTCTGTATAAACACGAATCCATATCACTATGTGTATAGCTCAGTGAATGCATAGAAGCATCAAACTTGTGGTACCATTCCCTAGGTGCATGCTTAAGGCCATAAAGGCTCTTTCTCAATCTACACACTAGGCGTTCCCACCCTTTTTCGTCAAAGCCTTAGGCTCTTGCATATAAATCTCCTCATGCAAGTCCCCATGTAAGAAAGCTATCTTAACGTCCATTTGAAAAACGTCTAGATCTAACTGAGCAACCAATGCTAGTACCAAGCGTAGGGTAGTCATCTTGACTACAAGAGAAAAGACTTCCTGGAAGTCAACACAGTGCTTTTGTTTTAAACCCTTAGCAACCAATCTTGCCTTATAGGAAGGCTTGAAGTGTCCAAGGGTGCTTTTCAACTTGTACATCCACTCGGATGGCAATGCTGCACACTTTCCAACAAAGGCAAAGGGACCAACTCCCACGTATGATTTTTATGTAAAGAATCAAACTTTGACTGTATGACCCTCTCCCAAGAGTGACTATCACCATGACACATGGCCTCGTCATAAGTTAGAGGCTCACCTGCATTTTTCACCATCACAAAATCAACAAAGGGCTCAAACCCCTTAGGAGGACGTCTCAAGGTAGGCTAAGGAGCCTGCACATTCTATCTAACATCATGGTCATGGGCCACTAGAGCATCTGCTGCTATTGCACACTGTCTAGCTAGCTCTATGGGAGTAGGAGACTCCTCCTAAAATATAACACTACATATCTCGACTATCTGCTCATGCTGCTTATGTATCTTTTCCTCATGGAAAACTACATCATGGTTGTGGATGACTTTCCGAGCCTATGGATCCCATGGGCAATAGCCCATCTCACCTACATCTCCATAGCCAAGAAAGATGCATTTCAAGGACTTAAGATCCAACTTTGCGTGTTTATCCTTGGGTACGTTGTAGAAAGCTTCATAACCAAAGACACACAAATGAGCATATGAGGGAGGTTTTTCAGACTAGACCTCCTCCTCTACAACCTACAAGGATTGATCAAGTGTATGGCAGTAGTCATTGCCTTAGCCCAAATCTATTGTGGTAAGCATGCCTAGCTAAGCATACTATGAATCCTTTCTTGTATTGTCATGTTCATGCACTCATCCATACCATTCTGGGGTGGGGTGTATAGGGAGATCAACTGATGCTTAATACCCCTCTCATCGCAAAATTGCTCAAAGGCTTTAGAGACATACTCGCCCCATTATTTGACCATAAGCATTTTAGCATATACCTAAACTGGTTCTCAACCAATGCAAGACAACGTTGAAAGGTAGCCAAAACATCGAATTTCAACTTTATGGGATATGCCCAGACCTTATGTGAGTAATCATTAATGAATGTGACAAAGTACTTTGCACCTCCTAACGACTAACAAGGCATAGGTCCACAGACATTAGAATGAACAAGAAACAAAGGCTCACCCATGCATAGAGTGCCAAACTTCTTATGCATACTATGTGTTTGGTTGCCATACAAACAATGATTACATGACTCCAAACACTTATAGTCAAGGGGCAGAAGATACTGCAAACAAGTAAGCATTTTCATTCCCTTTAAGGACATGTATCCAATGTAATGATGCCAAAGAGATACATATGGAACTGTAGCCACAGACAAAACATGATCTATGGATCCAAATACAACCAAGGGATATAAAGTGCTAGACCTAGAACCATGTACTAAAACAAGGTTTCCATGGTGATCTTCCAAGAAGAATCCCAAAGGAAACAAAGTAATCCTCATTATCCAATGCCAGTAGAGATAAGACTCTTCATGAGAGCCTATACATGTCGAACATTATGCAAAGTAAACATACTGCTTGAACTGAACTATAGCCAAATATCACCAATACCAACTATCTGCAATGCCAAGTCATTCTCCAAATGGATAGATCCAATCATACTGTGATAGAAGTGGAACCACTCCCTATGAGGGGTCACATGAACACTACATTGATCTCTTTGATCTTAACACTAAACTTAGCAGGGACAATGCTGCGATCATCAAACTTGTCTTTCACTTTCCCTTTGCCCCTCCTTGTGCTTGTCATCGTGCATTTTATGATAGTGTGGCATGATATGTCTTGTGTTCCCACAATAATGGCATGCCAAATTGGACTTACATTCATGAGACTTATTATGAGATTGTCCATGGGACTTAGAATGAGACTTCTGCGAGTCTCCACCGCGGCGGTCATTCCCCCTTTTGCCATCATGGCGACCTCAAACAGTCAAAGCATGAGAAGTATGACAAGCATCCACATTCTTCCTATTTATATCCTTTGTTAGGAGTCCACCCTTTACAATAAGCAATTTCAACCCATTCTCGGGCACATTTGCACACATAGCAATACAAAATGTGTGTGAAAGCATGAAACTTGCTCAAATGCTGAGAAATATCAGTACCTTCCTTTATACAAAGGTCCATAAGCTGCTTTATCCAATACATCTGAGAAGTAGGGCTCTGCTTGTCATAAAGATTACACATTTTCTCCCAAATATGCCATGCAAGCTACCCATCTGTGACAACATTATAATAAATATGCATGTTGAGGGATAGGATAATCATGGACCTACAAAGCTCATCTAAGTCATCCCATACATCTTGATCTTGATCTTTAGGCTTAACGCTCTTGCATTTAATTGGTCTAATTTGAGATTTTTGCACCAACACCTGCTAAATTTGGGTCTTCCAATAGCCATAATTAATGTCATCCAACTTTTCTATGTTGAATATGGCACTGTCATTTGAATGGCTAGTCATAATGCAAGAAAAAGAGGCATAGTACAAACCAAACATGGTATTGTCATACCTACAAACAACCCCAAAACCACTACCAAAATAAGCTAAAAACAAGAGGTATAGACCAAATAGTGAGGTGTCCATAAACTATGACTAAAATAGCATCAAATGGAGGGGGCTACTCTCATAAATAATACAATAGGTTGTAGCACGTGGGCAGAAGTCGAAGTAGCTCAACCTCAATTGCAAATAAAATCCAAAGCTCAATGTAACATCCAAGTGTCAAGTAAATGGCTCCCATTGGAAGAAAAATCAAATGCCAGATGAGCAAACAAATCTCAAATCCTCATATGAGTGGCATCCAAGCATCCAAGATACATCAAATACATAGTTGGGAGCATAAGACCCAATAAAAGCTTCAAGTACGTAAGGTCATAGACCTCTGAAGCATCCAATGAAGTAACTAACAACCAACGTCAAATGTCCTAAGCTCAAATCAAAGCTCAAATGCATTCAATAGCATAACTAAGCATAGAGCTTCAATGTCATGCACCAATACAATCGATAGAATGCCGGAATAGCATGAAAGAGCATTAGGCATAGACTATCCCTATTAAAAGCTTGTTATCCACGATATGTACCACAACAAAATGATAGTCAAGTCTAAGAGAAGTTGAGGTCAATCGAAGCTCAAAAGCATTTCGAGAGTATGGACAAGCATGTGGCATTAACCATAGACATCAATGTATCATCCCAAGTAGCCAAGAAGCATCAACGAGCAATAGGCATATGCTTTCACTAATAAAATAGCCTTTAGTCTTGCTTATTACAACAATAAAAATGACAATAAAACTAAGCCAAATATGGGCTCAAATTAGTCCTCCAATATATTGGCCAAACATTCCCCAAGTGTTCAATATCAAATGAGCATCACATAAGCCAAGAGTATGACATTTCCAAGACAAATAGCATTCAGCCCTGTTATAATAGTAGTGATATCTATGAGAAAATTGAGCTAAAAGAGTACTCAAATTAGTCCAATAGTATCTCAAACCAATGACATATGATCCCCCAAGTATCCAGCAACAAACAAAAGTATACTAGCATCCCAGAAAGCATATACGAGCTCCAAACATTGAAGATATGGTTGTCCCTACTTTATGACAGCATGCTCCCTATTTGCATAATTAATACCTAAAGCTCAAAGACTCAAAACCAATGCTCAATGTTAATTGTCAATGTGGAAAGAGTGGTAATTAATGCCAAGGCCTTTATGCAATGCAGGGGAGTGGTTGAGCAAGAACAAGTGCTTGAAAATGGTCATAGCTAAAAAAACGTTTTTGTATTTCCTGCCATGAATACTAAGTTAAATACTCCGTGAAATAAGCTCAAACTAGGCTCAAAAATACCTTGAGATAGCCCCAATAGGTCCTAAGAAGTCTTAGAGCAATGAGAGCTCAATATGAACCTCAAGAGGTGGAGCTATGGCTGCCAATGGTGAAACCCTGCTATAGGTAACTCAAATGAGAGCTAAAGCAATGCCAAATTGAGCTCGAGCTCACGGAGAAGAAGGATCTAATAGAAGTTGAAGGGAGAAGCCCAAGCGGAAGCACAATCAAGTGGAAGCAAGAGAGTTGTGAGCTATGGTGGATGGAGCAAGAGAGCAACAGAAAGAAAGACTCAAGATGTGGGAACTCCTACAATCACAATGTGTGATTGGCCTTCCCTTTATTCAAGTTTCACTGAAACAATAAAGAATGTAAGTGATAGTGATGGGTGTCTGTCGCTTGCAATGTGCAAGTGTGGGTACTGTCAATGTAGTAATACACAAGAGGCTAGGCACTAGCACCTTTACCCCCAACAGCCACTAGGTTAGCATAAGAAAATCATGAGATGAAATGGGCTAATGAAAGGGTCAATTTAATAGAAAGGCTGATGCATGCCCAAGAAAAAAGCTTCAGCCACACCTTAACTATAACTAGCAACCCAAGAAAAGAGGACTCAATTTGAGGAACTCAAGAAAAAATTGCAAATAGCAAGAGAGACTCTCAAACTAAGTCTTGAAGTGATTATGCCTAAGCATGATTATAAACATACAAGAGAAGAATGTGTGTTGTAGCTTAGGAAGGCAAGTTTCTCAAGTGAAGACTTGAAGAAAGTTGGCATGATCAATTAGGAAAAGCCATTGACCTCTTGATGTAGAGGAATGGGACCCAATAGGTACCTAGGAGCCAATACCCCAAGAAGGAGGACCCATGGAACACTCAATGATAAGCTCACCTCTTTAGACACAAGCAAAGATTCTAAAGGAGGAGAGAAAGGATGGAAAAGATCAAGGGAATTTGTTCTCTCACCCCAACAACATGCTGGGCATGCCATTCCTTAAGATAAATGATTCTATCTTCATTGGAAAGGTGAAATCCTAGCATATTAGAATAATGGGAGTCACAAAATGTACACATGGACTTCATGTTGGGGGTGAAGGCGCCCCCTCCTAGTCACATGTGTATTACTACACTGACAGTACCCGCCATTGCACACTGCAGGTGGCAGGCGCCTATCACTGTCACTTTATTCTTTATTCTTTTAGTGACAGTTTGAGTAAATGAAGGCCCAGTCACACATTGTGACTCTTGGAGTTTCCATTTTGTGTCTCTCTCTTTCTTGCTCTTGCTCTCCCACCGTAGCTCTTCCAAGCAAGCTTCAATCATTCTCACCTTTCAACTAGTATCAAAACATGGTTGCTTGAGCATTCTGACTTGGTTCGTGGTGTCTTCAGCTTCCTATTGAATCCCTACACTCATTGGGTCTCCTTCCTGGCAACCATAGCCGACTCTCTTGAGCTCCCGTCACTCCTCGACTTCCCGACCACCTTCTCGGTCCCTTTAGGAACCCTCACGGCATTGCATCCGAGGTATTTCTTCACTTGCTTTAGGGTTTCATTGAATTCACAAGTACAATAGGGTTTGGAAGAGCAAGGGCAACCATAGCTCCCACCATTGGAGCTTGTTCACACCATATCTTGATTGAAGCCTTTTTAGGCTAACTCAGGCTTGCACTAGGCCTTTGTTGGCTCATGATTGAGCTCCCTTTGACCTTGGATATCCTTAGAAGTAGCAACAAAACCCTCCAGTCTTGCAGCATGATTTGCGCCAATTCATGGCTGCCCCTGGACATAGCTCATCTGCCACTTATTGATGATCATGGTTGTTTTCTTAAGCACTGTGGCATTCTTGGCAATGATTTTTGGCATGTTTTGAGCCTTGAAGAGGCCTTGGGTACTAAGATTGAGCTCCACATTGATTGTATGTACAATAGCAGGCCTGGCTATGTCTATAACTGAAGCCTATTGAAGCATTGGAGCTCTCTCCTATACCGATTAAGGCCCATATGCCTATGCAATGCTTGTCCAATGTTAGTGGATGTATGCGTGATGGATGCCACTCATTTGTTGCTGATTTGAGCCACTATCTACTCAATTTTGGATAGTGATTTCATGATTTTTACAATAGGGTTGATCGTACTTCTCAGTGGATATTTAATGCCTATTGGATTCGGGCTATGTCTTGGATGTATACATTGATGTAGTGACTCTCGGGGATCAACATAGAGCTTGGATTTGCTCTTGGATAATTGGTTTTGAGCTTGCTTTACATAGCATTTGGATCTCCATCCTTGATGTACTTATGGCATGTACTTTGCATATGTCTGACCGGTCTCGACATGCTTGGCTTATGCCATCTATATACATGCTAGTTACATTGTCTTGGAGTTGATTGCTACTGCGGCTTACTTGGGCTTGATATTTGATTGCCCAGAGCTTACTTTGGCTATTTCTTGGCTTGCCAGAGTTACAGTTTGGATGTACTTATTGTCTATGGATGCTACAGAGTCTATATGCTCATGATGTCTCATTGATGCTTGATCATGGACACTTGTCATTGGTGCACTCTTACATGCTTTGTTCGAGCTTTCTTGCTTGACATTTACGACTTTTATACCAATGGGAGCATCTTGATACACTTAACAGACATAGAGCAGGTGGGTTCATGCTACTTGAGCATTCGGATACTTAAGACTACTAGGATCTTCACTTTGGACGATGCTTGGCTTCTGCTGTTTGGTCCATTATACTTGCTTATGAGTTGACTTGGGTCCGTTTTCTATGAACTGACACCTACTACTTATGTCAAGTCTTGGCAATGGCAGATACATTTTGCTCCGTTGATTGGGGGGTGTACCGACCCACTAGCAGATGTTTGTATGACATGTTGGGGTGTTGGTTTCATGATTGTCATATGCCTATGTTATGCCCACATAATGCTGGTTTTGGACTTGGCAGTATTTGATTGACTTGGGATCCATTTTTGGCACTGTCAGCTCTCATTTTCACAATTTTGTAATTTATTACAACAAGCATTTATGTATGGACTGACGTGGAATTTTCATGTTGAATCGTCCTAATTTGGTGTATTACTGATAGTACTTGGTGTGCAGCATCATTAAACACCAGTTCCATGTCATTTTACCTTTTTTTTTTGTGGTTTTTTTGGCATTTTCTGTAGAAAATAGCAAGCAGTTTTGAACTATATGCAATGTTACAGCATACATTATGACATCTTCTTCCATTGACAATGCTATCTTCAACATCACTAAGTTTGATGGTACGAATTATGCCTATTGGAAGAGCCAAGTTTGGCAAGTATTAGTGCAGAAATCGTAGATAAAGCCACTCAGGTTGAGTGGAGGGTAGCCTAAAACTATGACTAATGACGAATGGATGGAGCTTAATGAGTTATGCTAGTCCACCCTCATCTTGTCCTTCACTGAACAACTGCATTACAATGTGGTTAAGGAAGCACAGAGAGCTTAGCAGCTTTGGGATAAGATCAAGAACCTCTATGACAAGAAAAGTCCAGCAAGTCAGATGTATTGGGGGCTGAACCAGCTTATGGACCTGCACATGAAGGAGAATGTGACGATGTCTGCTCATTTGAGCCAGTTCCATGCTATTCTCAAGAACTTGACTTTGCAAGGCGTTAGTTTTATTGATGAGGTTACACCATTGTTTTTGCTTGGGACTGTGAGTGAGTCATGGGATGTATTCCGCACTGCCTTATGCCACATTCTTTGACTGTTAGAGGCAAAGATGGTAATGGAAAGAATGACTGTGGGAATGACCGTGGTAGAGACTTGCAGAAGTCTAGGTCTAAATTGCATGGCAAGTCATGCAGTAAGTCTCGTGGGAGAAATGCTAATGTGACATATCACCATTGCGACAAGAAGGGTCATATACGCCCCCAATGTCATGAGTTGCGCAATGAGAAGGGCAAACAGAAGGGGAATGACAAAGTACAGGAAAAGTCCTCTGATCGCACATTGTGCTTGCGAAATCTAGTGTGAAAATCGAGGAGATAATGTCATGCAAACTGAGGACTCCGATGGGGAGTGCATACTTGCAACTAGTTATTGTGATGCTACACCGTTGACGAAGGTTCACTTTATGTATGTGCAGTGCTGGCTTTTGGGTTTCGGTGCATCATTTCATGTTACACCATGCCGTGAGTGATTCCACTCCTACCGCAATGTCTTTGGTTCAGTTCACTTGGGTGATGACATGTCACTTGCTATTATTGGCATTGGGGATGTGCGGCTATAGTTCTCTATTGGTAGTACTTTTATGTTATAGGATGTATGTCATGTACTTTCACTTACACGCAGTCTTATATGTCTACAAGGCAGCTTGATGATGCTGGGTTTTATGTTTCATTTGGGGATTCTACTTGGAAAATCATGCATGGCAGACGTGCTTGCTAGAGGTGCCAAAGCTGGTAAACTCTATCCTTTTGTGGTTGATGGGTCCTCTGTTAACCATGTTTTATCAATGGGTTCCATCCCACATGTATCTCTTTGGCATGCCCATTTGGGTCATATGTCCTCTTGAATGGAATGAAAATGCTTTCTGGTTTGTAGTACTTATCATCCCTTGACTATGCATGTTTTGATTCATGTGAGCATTGTCTTTATAGTAGACAGACTAGGAATACGCAAAAGAAGTCTGGTAGGACACGCATGAGTGAGCCCCTAGCATTGGTACATTCAGATGTCTATGGGCCCATGCCATGTGAGTCTATGTGTGGTGCAAAGTATTTTGTCACTTTCATTAAAGATTTTTCACGGAAAGTCGAGGCTTATCCCATTAAGCTTAAATCCAATGCCTTGGCTGTGTCTCAGAGATGGCTTGCATTGGTTGAGAACCAAATTGGGCATAGGTTGAAATGCCTTAAGATTGACAATGGGGGAGAATACATGTTATGTGCCTTTGATCAATTATGTGATGAGAGGGGTATTAAGCGTCAGTTGACCACTCCCTACACCCCACCCCAAAATGGTCTGGCTGAGCGAATGAATAGAACCATCCAAGAGTGTGTATGCAGTATGCTTAGCCATGTAGGCTTCCCACAGATCTTTTGGGTTGAGGCGGTCAGTACAGCTGTGTATATCATAAATAGATCACCTTCCAGTGGTTTGGATTTATAGGTTGTAGAGGATATATGGACTAGGAAACCTCCATCTTATGTGCATCTACGTGTCTTTGGATGTCAGGCATTTTGCCATGTGCCCAAGCACAAGCATAGTAAGCTAGACCCTAAGAGTGTCAAATGCATTTTCCTTAGCTATGGAGATGCAGGCAAGATGGGTTATTGCCTCTGGGATCTACAGGCATGGAAAGTCATTCACAGCCATGATGTAGTATTCCACAAAGACCAAATGCATAGGCAACTTGAGAAGGTGGTAGAGATACGCAAGGTTATATTCCAGGAGGAACCGTATGCTCCAGTATAGCTTGCACAGCCAGTTGGACAGCCCGCAACAACAGTTGGTACACATGGCCAGGGTGTTGGATAGGTAGTTGAACAAGCAACAAAGCCTATAATGAGATAGTCTACTAGAGATAGATGTCCACCTGATCGATTTGAGCCCTCGACGCACTATGTCTTGGTTATAGATGCGGGAGAGCCTCTCACCTATGATGACGCTATGCGTAGTGGTGACAGTCACTCCTAGGAGAGGGCTATGCAGTCTGAGATGGACTCTCTGTATAAGAATATGACTTGGGATTTGGTTGCATTGCCTAAGAGCAAGAAGGCTTTGCTGTGCAAATGGGTGTACAACATAAAAAGTACCCCTGGAAACCCCAAGCCGACCTATAAGGCAAGACTTGTTGCTAAGGGTTCTAAACATGAACATGGAGTTGACTTTGATGAAGTTTTTTCTCTTGTGGTCAAGATGACCACCCTGTGCTTGGTTTTGGCCTTAGTCATGCAGCTTGACTTGGATTTATACCAGATGGATGTCAAGACTGCATTCTTGCATCGGGATTTGCATGATGAGATTTACATAGAGCAGCATAAGGGCTCTGCAGAACTTGGGAGGGAACACCTAGTGTGCAAGTTGAAGAAAAGCCTTTATGGCTTGAAGTAGGTGGTATCATAAGTTTGATGCCTTTATGCAGTTACAAGGCTACAGCAGGAGTGCTATGGATCCATGTCATTACACGAAGAAAGTCCGTGATAGCTCATTGCTTATTTTGGTACTTTATGTGGATGATATGTTGATAGTAGGGAAAGCTCATGATGAGTTGGATGCTCTTAAATCTCAACTGAAGAAGAGCTTTGAGATGAAGGATTTGGGATAGGCCTCTCACATTCCTGGTATATGCATTAAGCGCGGTAGGTATCAGGGACTACTCTACCTCTCATAGAGGGAGTACATTCATAAAGTCCTTGAGTGTTTCTACATGCATGACGTGAAGCCTATTGGTTGTCCATTACCTTCTTATGTGAAGGTTTCATAGGCCGATTGTCCATAGACAAATGAGCAGAGGTTCGAGATGGCCAAGATCCCTTATGTATCAGCCGTGGGCAGTTTGACGTATGCCATGATAGCCATTCGTCCAGATATTGCCTTTGCAGTTGGTGTTGTGGCATGCTATATGCTACACCTGGCAAGAAGCATTGGGATGCTGTGAAGGGTATCATGAGATACTTGAAGGACACAACAGATATGTGTATTTGCTATGGCAGCCAGGATACAAGAGTTGAGGGGTACACAAACTCCGATTATGTAGGACATGCAGATAGTAGGAAGTCCACTTCTGGTTATGTATTCACCTGTGCTAAAGGTGTTGTCTCTTGGATGTCCAAGGTTCAGAAGTATACGGCCCTATCTACCACTGAGGCTGAGTATGTTGCAACCACCGAGGCTTGCAAGGAGGCCATATGGTTAGGCCATTTGATTCATGACCTTGGGATTAATGCTTTACCTACGCTACATTCAGATTCTATGAGTGCTATTCCACTAGCCAAGAATCTGGTCTTCCATGAGAAGACGAAACACATTGAGATGACGTATCACTTCATATGTGGGGTCATGGAGGATAGGTCTATTGACCTTGTCAATATCTCCACTGACGAGAATCCTACATATCTGCTTGCAAAAAGCCTCACTATTGAGCGCTTTGCCTTCCTCAAGAGATTGATGGGCGTTGGATGAGATGACATTTTCCTCATCTTGTTATACATGTGTACATACATTGTACTATCTTTTCTTTTTTCTTTTTCACTCCTCAGTGGGACAGATTTGCCTGTAAGTGGGAGGTTGTTGGGAGTAAAGGCGCCTTCGCCTAGCCACCTGTGTATTACTACACTAACAGTACTCGCCACTCCATACTGCAGGTGGCGAGTGCCAGCCCCACCGTCACTTTATTCTTTATTCTTTTAGTGACAATTTGAATAAAGGAAGGCCCAATTACACATTGTGGCTGTTGGAGTTCCCATTTTGTGTCTCTCTCTTTCTTACTCTTGCTCTCCCACCATAGCTCTTCCAAGCAAGCTTCAATCCTTCTCACCTTTCACTTCATATTCACTCTCCCATAAGACTTAGAACTATGTTGCCCCTAGATGTGGTGAAAAAAGTAAATGAGGTTGGAGCAACATTAGGGGAAAGATAGCTTGAGCACAAAATACAAAATCTAGGATTGTGGCATCAAGAGAAAAAAGATCACTAGGCAAGCAAAGTCTTTGAGGTGCATAGGATAGTGTAAGAATACGAAGCATAGCCTAGATGGAGGAAGACTATTTGAATTGCTTTCTATACACCATGCTAAGGCTCATTCTTGGTAATACCATATTACTTGCTTGCTATCTTAACTTATCGAAAGAGAGGAAAACAATTTGATTTTTTAGTTATGACCATCCATTCTTGCATATCACATCTCTCACAACACAATTACCCTTGATGAGCTATCTTATGAGTAGAGCTAACATGGAGTATCCATTGAGACCACTCGTCTTTCCTACATAAGGGGAAAAAACAAAATAGAAGTATTTATTTACTAAAACATAAATAAATAAGAAAAAAAAAGAGAACAAAAGCTCCAATATAGGATAAGGGCCCATTAAGGTGTCTTGCCCTTAATGGTCCCTAAGATTATCCCCTAGCCCTATTTCCCACTTCATAATCTTAGGGCCCATAAAGGGAGAAGACACCTTGGGTATACTTAATAAACCTATCACCCTAAGCATTTCATCACACTTTCATTCTACGCCAACTAGGTCCTCAAGTGTGGAACAACACTCGTGGCTCTGATCTTCCAATTGCACCTACACGAGTACATTCTTTAGTACACTACAATGTAGACACATGCCAAGGAGCTAAAAAATGATTGCATGTATATGGAAGATTATGAAGATAATCCATGAACATCAATGCCCATACATCCTCACCTCTTTCATCCCCTCCTTTTGCAACAACCACATGCCTTTGAAAGCATCACCCTCTTCTTCAAATCATCACCTTCCAAAGCAATGAAGGCAGTTCCAACCTCTAACCAGGACCCACTACCACTCTGACAATTTCGGCAATCAATACTATGCCTATTTAGCATATTCTCCTTAAGAAAATAAAATAGTTGCCATTTTTTATGATGGCAAGGTGTTTTTTATTAATTGCTTTGCTTAAGCTAAGTTTTTTGGCATTGATTTGCCATGGGACTAGTACTCCTCTAAGAGGGGGGCAACGTTGACCCTCTTATGGTAGTTCACAAAAACAGGAAGACAAAAGCACGTGTTGAAAGATACTTTAATGATATATGAAGTTTTTAAAGCCTTATCAATAATATTTTTGGGCACTTGTAAATTTTTAAAGGACAGTATGATTGTAATCTTATTTTTGAAGGAACTCGGTGTCAAGATTGTGGGAGAGAAGGAAGGAGTCTCACTTGTAGCTTTCTTGCTTGCACAATGGGAGAATACACACAAAGGTGGAGGCTGAAAACAGTTTCCCTCTTCTTAGTTGTGTAAGCCAAAAAGAACTCAAGTACATAGAAATAGAAGAACCCTATATATGGGTCTCAAACCAAACTCAACTAACTAAGGTGGCATACTAACTGAGCCACGAACTAGAGTAGATAAGGATAGCTGTCATCTAGCTATTATTCATGGGCGGTGTACCAACCGCATCTGCAACAAGTCAGTGACATAAATGCACAACGGTCACCCTGGCATATCACGAGTGGAGCTCGATATCTCAACACTCCCCCTCAAGCTCAATCCCAATTCCTGCACACCAAGTAGGTCTCTGAACTTGCGCAGCTTCTCTGCACCCAATGCCTTCATGAATATGTCAGTTACCTGATCCTCTGTGCTGACATAAACTAGATCAATAAGACCTAGTAAAACCCTCTCCCGCACATAGTGATAATGCACCTCAATGTGCTTTGTTTTAGCATGATAGATTGGGTTATTTGCCAAGTGTATACTACTCATGTTGTCACAATAAATGACAACTAGCCCATCTCTAGGCTGATGCATATCATAAAGTAGCTTATGCAACCAAGCTACCTCACATGCAGCCATTGTTGTGCCCCTGTACTCAGCCTCTGTGCTCGACAAGGCAACTGTAGGTTGTTTCTTGCTGCTCCAAGTGACTGCAGCACTCCCAAAAGAGAACACATATCCACTGGTAGATCGTCTATCAGAAATACTACCAACCCAATCAGCATCAATGTATCCATACAACTGTATCTGAACCCCAATCTCATAAAGTAGTCCATACTACAATGTGGACTTCACATACCTGAGTATGCGTCTAGCCGCATCCAAATGCGGTTTCCTTGGAGCCTGCATAAACTGACTTACCAATCCAACAGCATAGCTCAAATCTGGCCTGGTAATAGTCATATAAATCAAACTTCCTACTATGCATCTGTACATAGCAGGGTCTTCCACAAGCTCACCTGCATTTGCGCTCAGCTTCACATTCTGCTCCAAAGGAATTGAAATAGGCTTACAGCCTATCATCCCATATTTGGACAGCATGTCCAATCCATACTGCCTCTGCAAGAGCCATATCCCACTTGGTGATCTAATCACCTCAATGCCCAAGAAATAACGCAGCTCTCCCAAATCCTTCATCTCAAACTTTTGCTTCAATAGCATTTTCACATGAAGGATATCTTCATTACTGTCACCTGTCATAATCAAATCATCAACATAAATGACAAGTAGCATAATACCTTTATCTGTTTTTCTCACATAAAGTGAGAAATCTACCTTGGAAATCTGAAAGCCAATAGTGACAAGATACTGTCCTATCTTGTCAGACCATGCTCTAGGTGCTTGCTTCAAGCCATACAAGGCTTTCTTCAACCTACAAACAAACTCAGGATGAACAACATGCACATAACCTGGTGGTTGCTCCATATATACCTCTTCTTGCAAATCACCATGCAAGAAGACATTCTTTACATCCATCTGATGCAAAGACCATTCCTTTGATGCAGCCATAGTAATGACTGCTCTTACAGTTTCCATCCTTGCAACCGGACTGAATGTTTCTTCATAATCAATGCCATATGTTTGTGCATACCCCTTGACTACTAATCTTGCCTTGTATCTATTCACAGAACCATCTGCATTGTGCTTCACCTTATAAACCCACTTACAACCAATTGCATTCTTATCTTTAGACAAAGGTACCAATTCCCATGTAGCATTTGCTTCCAAGGGATCCATTTCTTCATCCATGGCTTTCTCCCATTTTTCTTTTCCTATGGCTTGCTCAAAAGAAGTGGGTTTTGGTTCTTGTATCACTTTGACCATATAGGCATAGTGAATGGCTGTAAATCCATCATATTTCAGTCTATCCACAGGATACCTAGCTCTGGTAGACCTGTGCAAAGTAGGTTCACTCCCAGGTGCTCTCAAAACATCCCTGGTCTTCCTTACTCCAGGTGTAACAATAGAAGGAATACCCAACTCATCATCAATGCTCTGTTCTAAACCACTGGATTCACCATCCACATAAGAGTGACCTGCATTCATATCAAACATGGGCTGATCTACCTTCTCTTTTCCTTTTCGTGATACCTGCATACCACTATCTACATTGCTTTGAGAAGATTCTCCTGATCTCAATCTGCTTGTCCATGGCGAAGAATGTGAACCACTGCTAGAGGACGCTCCAGGTCCACTAATATCTTGTGACTGCTGCTGTGAATTCTGTGCAGTATTACCATTTTGTGCATCTACATTATCAATCACAGTTACTGGTTTATACCAGCTACTCATCTCATCAAAAACAACATCTCTGCTCACTCTAAACTTACGAGTAGAAGGGTTATAGCATCTATACCCTTTTTGCTGCAGAGAGTAACCAATAAAGATGCACTTCTCAGCTTTTGGATCCAACTTGGATCTCAACTTATCTCGCACATGAACATAGGTAATGCAACCAAAAAATTTCAAATGAGAAATATCTGGTTTCCTACCAGTATACCTCTCCTCTGGAGTCATGCCATGTATTGCTACAGTGGGAGCCCTGTTCATTATGTAGACTGTTGTAGCAACTGCCTTAACCCAGTAAAAATCTGGCAGGTCTTTTTCATTGAGCATGGCACGAGATACCTCTCCAATATGCCTGTTTTTTCTTTCTGCAATTCCATTTTGTTGTGGGGTATGACTACATGAATATTGCTGCTTTATGCCATACTCCTGCAAGAACCTTGCAAACTCATTTGAGAGGTACTCTCCCCCTCCATGTGACCTTAGGCATTTTATTTGCAGGCATGTTTCTTTTTCAACCATAGCTTTAAGAGTTTTGAAATGCCCAAAAACTTCACTTTTCTTTTTCATAAAATACTTCCAAACTTTTCTGCCATAGTCATCAATAAAAGTGACAAAATAATGACAGCCTCCAAGAGATGCAGCTTTAGTAGTCCACACATTAGAGTGGATTAATTCCAATGGCTTCTTACTCTCTTGAACATGTCTAAGAAATGGTTTTCTTGCCTGTTTTCCAAATTGACAGGCTTCACATACCTTATGCATTTCTACAACCTTGAATTTAGGCAATCCTACAACAATATTTTGGGCTTGCATTGATTTAAGTCGTTGTACATTAACATGACCAATGCGTTTATGCCAGATATCAATATCTACAACTACACCGGTCCCATGTGCAAACATTGCTACACTCAATTCAGGCATGTCTGCATCCAACGTAAACATTCTGCCCTTCTTCTTTCCTTTTGCTATCAAGCGGCATTTATTTTTCATATCCTCAACAAAGCATCCATGAGAATTAAATATGACCTACAAGCCCTGCTCAACCATTTGACCAACAGAAACTAGGTTCTTGGTGATATTCGAGACATGAAATACATCTGACATGTATTTCTTTTTTCCATTCTGCATAGACAAAGGAATTTTTCCAATCTACACAATAGGATGTGCAGTATCATCACCAGTCTCCACAAATCCTGGTTTTTCCATTTTCCTTGCATCCTGCATCCATTCTGCATGACCTGTCATGTGGTTTGATGCACCTGAGTCAACATACCACACATCGTTGCTTTCTTCTGCACTTGTCACAAAATTGGTCATGTGCTGCATCATAAACAAATGCTCATTTCTGTCATCACCCTGTCTACTAGAAGATGCATAATTTCCTTGTTGCAATTTTCCATTCATGATGTCATTCTGCTTTTTATAGCAGTCTTTAGCCATATGACCCATTTTACCACAGTAGTAGCATTCAACATTGCTGTTTGCATTTTGGCCTCTTTGCCATCCACCACGACCTCTTTGGCTCCCCCTGCCTCTACAGTTACCACGTCCTCCTCCATAGGACTGGTTTTCTTGAGTTTGCTGCATATTCTGATTTCTACCATGGCCTCCAGATCGGCCTCCTCTACCTCTGCCTCTACCTCTTCCAGCATTTGAGTAGAAGACAGCTTCTTTTGAAGTTCCTCCTGAAGAAGATGCACCATCATTTCTCTGCTCCTCAGAAATTAGAAGAGCAATCAACTCCTCAAAATCAGAAAATCTTTCACGGACAAAAATGGATGTTCGGAACTGTGCATAATCCTTTCCTAGACCATTCAAGGTCACAGAAACTAAATCATCATCTTCCACTGGCGACCCAATGGAAGCAAGTGCATCTGCAATCTTCTTCACCTTCATGTGGTAGTCATTGATGCTCATACTTTCTCTTTGCACATTGTGCAACTCTTGCTTGAGCTACATTTTCTTGGCTTGCGTATTTGTGCTATACATTTTTGACAAAGTATCCCATGCCTCCTTTGGCGTACTTGCATCTTGAATATGCACAATCATAGAGTCTGAAATGCTGATAGACAGCCAATACATAACTTTCCTGGCTCTCTCATGCCATGCTTTAAATGCCTGCATTTGCTGTTGATTGGGAACATCAGGAAGAACTGGTTCTTCTTCATTTCCTGCAACGAATTCGCAATATCCTTTTCCCATAAGGAAATTCGTCATTCTGAACTTCCATGCTTAGAAGTTGTTCTTGTCAAGCTTTTCAATGACAATCTATGAAAGAGAATCAGACGCCATTACAGAACACTGCAAAAAATTTTGTCACTGCAAAGAACACAGCTTCAGCCTCACAAGGGCAAATCTACAAAACTGAAAAATGGTATTTGACCACACAGTCACTTCCTAGTGACGATTTTGCATCAACAGGCAACAAGGATGATTCTGTAACTCCCAATGTCTCTGCGCACAAGCATACGATGCAATTTCTACAGTAACTTTTCACCGACCTGTAGAACAGTGGTCGCACAGCATAAAACAGGGCCTTTTTCCGAGTGCGTGCAGAAAACTTCCGCTTCCAAAACAGGCCCCGAAATGGCCTCAAATCTAAAAAATAGAGCAACATATACTGCCCTATCCCGCAACATATACTGCCCTCTTGCTACACCGCGAAGGGCGTCTCAATCTGAGACAATGCACTCTTGCACTTTCCGGCTGTGCTACCTGCAAAGACTTGCTCCCAAAACAGAAAAATGAAAGCAACACTGGTCCTTTTACCAGAATACCGCGAACTTGGTTTGCTTTCTTGAGCTCCTTACCATGAACAAGGCTCTGATACCATGTCAAGATTGTGGGAGAGAAGGAAGGAGTCTCACTTATAGCTTTCTTGCTTGCACAATGGGGGAATACACACAAAGGTGGAGGCTGAAAACAGTTTTCCTCTTCTTAATTGTGTAAGCAAAAAAGAACTCTACATAGAAATAGAAGAACCCTATATATGGGTCTCAAACCAAACTCAACTAACTAAGGTGGTATACTAACTGAGCCACGAACTAGAGTAGATAAGGATAGCTGTCATCTAGCTATTATTCATAGGCAGTGTACCAACCGCATCTGCAACTGACAAGTCGGTGACATAAATGCACAACGGTCACCTTGGCATATCACGAGTGGAGCTCGATATCTCAACACTCGGCTCACTCTCGTGCATCTTGTAATGCATTTTTGAGTTAGGTTAACTAACCCTAAAATGAACTTGAGGATACAAGCATGGAGCTTATGTTTAATTTAGTCAAAGGAGATCCCATTATCCAAGGCACTTTCATAAATCGAAGGAGGACCTTGAAAAGGCAAGGTAACCCCATGTATAAAATCGAAAAGTGAATGGAAAAGCTCATCCTTGTGTGTGCAATTTTGAGAGAGAGTAACTCTTGCTCCCTCATTGTCCACCTCTCTACATCCACTCTACCTCCCTCTACCCTAAGCTCCCTTCATCTAACTCCACCTTGTCCACCTCTATAGAGTTATCCCATCTCCCTCCCTCTACCTACATGTCCTCTATTGCAAGCCTCCCTCTACCACCACCTCCTCAGCTCCCTCCGCCCCTGCCTACATCACTGCACTCCAACCTATCTATCACCCTCCATTGCACTCTACCCTTGCTATCCTTGCCTACCACCCTCATCCACCTCTTGCAAGCAACCCTTTGCCATTACTAACTCGCCACTACTTTCCTTTATTATTGCCTATATATAGCCATCTCTCTTCAGTGTTGTCCACCTCTCCACCTACATCCACCTCTCTCTATGTCATAGCACGCTTGTCATTTTTGGATCTGTAGACTAAAATTGATTATGAGATGAAATGCATTCACCTTTAAGAGAAATAGAAATGTCAGTGTATTAGCCTCAAATGTTGGGGTAAAGGTGCATGTGCCTTGCCACCCATATATTAGTTACATTGACAATACCTACATACTCGCACAGCTTTACATTGTAGGTGGCTGGCGTCATTCCTTCTCACTTCATTATTTATTCTTTCAGTGACATTTGAATAAAAGGAAGGCAAGTCACACACATTGTGACTGTTGGAGTTCCTACATCTTGTGTGTGTGTCTCTCTTGCTCTTACTCATTCCACCATAGCTCTTGCTTCCGCTCTGTGCTTCCACTTCAGAGTTCACTCCCTTCAATTGGTATTAGAGCCATCTTCCTCGAGAGCTCAAGACTGATTCAACATTGCCTTAGCTTGCATTCAAAGGATTCTTCATTGGAAACCATGACTTCTCATTTCAAGGTATGCTTTTGATACATTGTGTCTTCCAGGCTACTTCCAGGTGCATTGGACCTCTTCCAAGCCTTCCTTGGCAACCCTTAGAGCTTCCCTTGCCCCTCATTTTCCTGCAACACCCCCATGACACGTTGTATGATTTGTGCTTGTTCATGGCCTAATCTTCCTAGATCTCAACTACTCCTCCAACCTCTAAAAGGCTCCTAACACTCTTGGCAACCCTGGTGATCATTGGCAACACCTCTTGGCACTTGTATTCGGCATTGGGCATTGATCTTGAGCTCTACATTGCTTTGTCATGGTTTTGGAATGCATTTGAGTAGTGATTGAAGCTCGTTTTGATTGCCATTGTCTGTCATTTGCTATAGTAGGCATCCACATGAGATAGTTTATGTCTATTATCCTTGGATGATACTTGGACTATCCACTTGGATGTTTGAGGTTTGATATGGATGTTATATGTCTTGGCTATGTATGACGGACATTTGGGCTTTGTCTTGGCTTGATTTTGAGCTAATATTGGAGCTTTGAATCTTGACATTGGCTATCATCCACTGTTATTATGGCTATTTGATACTTCAATAAGAGCTTCGCAAGTTACTTGGGTTGGATGCTCTCAATGGATGTATGGATGCCTTTCGTATGATGTTTTGAGCTTTGTTTTCTTATCAATCATTCGACTTTTGCTCCAGTGAGAGCCATTATTTGACACTTAGACATTACATTGAGCAATTGGTTATGTGGTTGAGCTTTATGGTTTTCCAATGAGATTGTGAGACTTGGTGACATGCATATGCTCTTGTTATGCTTCATGTACGCAGTTGATGCTTAGTGGGCTAATCTGACATTCCTCTTGGGCCAACACCTATCTTTGTCATGATGTTGTCAGTGATGTATACATCTTAGTTGGTTATGTGTTGAGCTTCCATTACATTGCTTAGTTCATTGTGCCTTTAGTTGGTCTCTTTTGCTACTCGTGAGACCCACTCTATGTATGATGGTTATACCTATGGGATATATCTCAATCTAACATGCTGATTCTTTGATAGTTCTCGGTGCCAATCGCATATTCACTCACTGTGTTGGAGCTATTTCCTAGCAGTTGTAGTCTATCTTATATAAGTGATTGCCCATATTTGGTATTAATTTCTTACTGTTATAATTCATTTTTAGCATGTTGTAATTGCTATTTATTGCACCATTTATGCAAATAGTCACCTTCATTTGACAGTTCTTTGTATTGAGTTTATGGCCACTTCATTCCTTGGTCAATACCCCTTGTTTTTCAACTTGATTTAGCAATGGTTTTAGAGCTATTTGTAGTAATTACAACAACCTATTTTGACAATTTGTGCACTTATTTGCCTTCATTATGGCTGGTGGCTTGAGTGATAGTGGTATCTTTAATATTGACAAGATGGATGGCACCAACTACAGTTACTAGAAGGCCCACATTTGGCAAGTTTTAGTGCAGAAAATGCACATTAGGCCTTTGAGACATAAGCGCGTCAAGCCTAAACTTATTGATGCAAAGGATTGGGTTGAATTAGATGAACTATGTAAGTCCACCACCATATTGTTCCTCTTTAAGCAAGTGTTCTATAATGTTATGTATGATGGGCAGTCTACATGGGTCTAATGGGAAAAGATTCCCAATGTCTTTGACCAGTAGAGCCCCACTTCTCAGATGAATTGGTTGAAGTAACTCATGGACCTTCACATGAAGGAGGGAACTTCTATGTCAACTCACTTAAATGAGTTTCATTCAGTTATTAGTCATTTGTCTTCGCAGGGGATTGAATTTAGGGGTACTCTTCCCTTGTCCCTCTTAGTTACATAGCCCGAATCATGGGATACATTTCATACTGTTATGTGTACCAACATGCTTAGTGATGGGATACATTACAGGATGTAGAGGCTACACTCTTCATTGAAGAGGTTAACAAATAGAATGTTGATGCTTCTCGCACCTCTCATGCTTTGATAGTTAGAGGCAATAATGATAGGAGCAGTAATGTCCACAATGGGAGAGACTCTCAACAATCTGGCTCTTAGTCACGTGGACAATCTTGCAGTAAGTCCCATGGCTGTCAGTCCTAATTGACTTATCATTACTATGGAAAAATAGGACATATTCAACCATAAAATGCATGGACAAGCATAAGGAAAAGGGCAAGGATAAAGTACAAGTCAAAATGGACCATTGCAACATTGTCCTAGTAAGCCATGCATTAAGATTGAAGACTGCGGATGATTTTATACTTGCAGCTTCTTCTCTTGATACTTCACAATTGATTGATGCTTTGTCAGGGCATACTTAGTATTGGTTGATAGATTTACGTTCCTTTCATGTGATCCCTCACACAGAGTGATTTTCCTCCTATCGTAGTATAACTAGATTTGTCCATTTGGATAATAACCTGGAATCGTAGATAGTTGGTATTGTTGATGTCCAACTGCAATTTGGTTTAGGTTGCATGTTTACTCTTCATGATTTACATCATGTACTGGCTCTCATGAAGAGCCATATTTCTGTTGGCACTTTGGATGAAGTAAGTTATGTAGTTTCTTTTGGTGATTCCTCATGGAAGATTACTCGTGGGAATCTTGTCATTGCACATGGTGCTAAGTCCAATACTCTCTACCCCTTGCTTGTATCTGGATCAATGGACCACATTTTGGCAATGGATGTAGTTCTACATGTATTTCTTTGCCATCATGGCGTTGGGCACATGTGACCTTGACTACAAGTGTTTTGAGTATTGTAATCACTGTTTATATAACAAGTAGACACGTGATATGCATAAAAAGTCTGGTATGACACACATGAGCGAGTCTTTGGCTCTTGTTCTTTCGGATGCATATGGTCCCATGCCTTGTAAGTCGTTAGATGGTGAGAATTTCTACCATGTATCCAAGGACAAGTGCAATAAGTTGGATCCTAAGTCTTGAAAATGCATCTTTCTTGGTTATGGAGATGCATGTGAGATAGGCTATCACCTACGGGATCCATAGGCGGGTTATCCGCAGTCATCATGTTGTTTTCCATGAGGAGAAAATGCATAAGTAGCTTGAACATGCCATTGAGGTACATAATGTGATATTTTATGAGGAGCCTCTTGCTACTGTACAACTAGCCTACCACAATACCTGATATCCCAATCGTCCATGTCCTTGATACTTCATAGGATGTACAAGCCCCACAACTTGTTTTGAGGTGATTTACTAGAGATAGATGACAATTTGTGTGATTTGAGCCCTTTATGGATTAAGTTATGGTGACATATGGTGGTGAGTCTATTACTTATGATATGCACAGAGGTGATAATCACTCTTGGGAAAGGGCCATGCAATCAAAGTATGACTCACTACATAAAAATCATACATGGGATTTGGTTCCTTTTCCTAGTGGCAAGTGTGTTTTGCCATGCAAGTGGATGTACAAGTTGAAAAGTACCCTCGGATGTCCCAACCTAGGATACAAGGCTAGATTGGTTGCTAAGGGCTTCAAGTAGGAACGTGGTGTGGACTTTGATAAAGTCTTTTCTCCTATTATGAAGATGAATACCCTATGCTTGGTATTGGCTTTGGTTGCTCAACTCGACTTGGATCTTTATCAGATGGATGTCAAGACAACTTTTCTTCATGGGGACTTGCACGATGAGATTTACATGGAGCAACATAAGGGCTTTGTAGACCCTATCAAGGAACACCTAGTGTGCAAATTGAGGAATATAGCCTTAAGTAGGTATCTAGGGAATGGTATCACAAGTTTGATGCCTTTATGCATTCAAAGGGATATTCTCACAGTGATATGGATTTGTGTTTATACATGAAGAAAGTTGGTGATGGCAATCGTATAATTTTGATCCTCTATGTGGATGATATGTTGATTGTTGTGGGAGTGCTCATGATGTGTTAGATGCCTTAAAAGGTCAGCTCAAGAAGAGCTTTGAGATAAAGGAGATGGGATATGTCTCACATATTCTTGGGATGTGCATTACACGTGATCGCTCTGAGGGGCTCCTCTACTTATCATAGAAGGAGCATATCCAGAAGGTCCTTAAGCAATTTCATCTATAGGATGTTAAGCCTATTGGTTGTCCTTTACCTTCTCATGTGAAGGTTAGTCAGGCCGATTGTCTGCAGCCTGATAAGTAGAAGGCTAAGATGGCCAAGCTCCCTTATGCATCCACAGTGGGTAGTTTGATGTATGCCATGATAGCCACTCCTCTTGGCATAGCATTTGTAGTGGGAGTTGTGGCATGCTATATGGCTACACTTGGAAAACAACATTGGGATACTGTCAAGGGTATCATGCGGTACTTGGGCACAATAGCTATATGTATATGTTATGGTGGCTAGGATACAGGAGTTGTGGGATACATTAACTTTGATTATGCAGGACATACAGATAGTAGGAAGTCCACCTTTGACTACGTCTTCACATTTGCTGGAGGTGCTATTCTTGGATGTCTAGGATGCAAAAATGCATGATCCTATCTACTATAGAGGCAGAGCATATTGCAACCACTGAGGCTTGCAAGGAGACTATTTGGTTAGGCCGTCAGACCTTGGCATTACTAATAAGGTCCCTACATTGTATTCTGATTCTATGAGTGTTATTCAGTTGGCCAAGAAATTGGTCTTCTATGCAAAGATGAAACACATTGAGATATGTTACCTCTTTATTCGAGAGGTCATTGAGAACAAGTCCATTGAGCTTGTAAGATCTCAATTGACCAAAGTCCTGCAAGTCTGCTTACCAAAAGTCTTTCAGTGGAGCATTTTGCCTTCCTTAGGAAGTTGATGGGCGTTGGATGAGATGACATCTTTCCTCATCCTATTGTATTTATGTACATTTATACATTGTCACTTTTTTATTGTTGTCTCCTCACTAGGGGCACATTCACCTTTAAGTGGGAGGTTGTTGGGGGGGTAAAGGCACCCGTGCGTAGCCACCCATGTATTAGTTACATTGATAGTACTCATATATCCACACACCTGTACATTGTAGGTGGCGGGTGCCCATCACTATTACTTCATTCTTTATTCTTTCAATGACATTTGCATAAAGGGAGGGACAGTCACACATTGTGACTGTTGGAGTTCCCACATCTTCTCTCTCTCTCTCTCTCTCTCTCTCTCTCTCTCTCTCTCTCTCTCTCCCCTTCCACTGTAGCTCTTGCTTCCACTTCATGGCTCACTTCCTTCATCAAATACATGCACATCTTATTTTAGCAAATAAATCAAGTGCCATCACTTGTTTTTCATTGGTGCCATGTGCTTGGATAGCCACATTTCATGATTAATAATTTGCATCAATACTTTTGAAACATTTGATTAGATGGGTCTAGCTACTTCAAATTGCAAAAAGGCGTATTAGATGGTCTCTGAAGGCAACGAATCAAAGCCATTGATTACTAGAACGCCATGCCAACCATTCCCATTATTAGCTTCTATGCAAAATGTGGGACCTTAAAATATATTACTTTGTAGTGCAACATTTAAGCTTATATCCAACATGCTTAATATATTTTCCATTCAAATTTCACATTGATTAACTTGTTTCAATCCATGCAACTCTATGGTTACATCATTGTTGAAAGCATGAGGCAATCTTTGTCTCAAAGGGAGGTATCAAGCCTCACTAAGGCTAGATCAAACAGTTGGTCACAACACGATCTTGCTTAGCCCACCTTAGTATAAGACTCTCATGAGGCATCATTTAGGCATGCTTTCTTTCTTAGTATGCCAATAGAGAAACATGATCAACGACAATAGGTCATCCCTTTTGTATTTAGTGGTGTCGGTTATCCAAAATCCTATGCATGTATTCCACAATACCTTTCTTACTTTGCTGACGCACCTAATTTTAGCTAACTTCGAATATGACCTTTTATTGTAGATTCTCTTAATTTCTGGCATTGATCTATGTATCACACACCTTCTCTCTCTTGCATTGATCTCACCTTCTCTCACCATACAATTCCTCACTCTCCATGGGTTTGGTCATGTAAGGTGTTGATGTGGTGGAGACCACAACACAATTGCGTATAGTGATAGGTGGTATGGTTGTAGCCTCCATGGTGGCAAGACAATTGTTTGGCCATTAATAACACAAATGCTTGCAACACTTGTACCATCGATCTTACTAATCATGGTTTATTGCTTGCAACACAAAGTATGTTGATGTGATACTTTGATGATGAAAGTATAAGAATTAGGGCCTCATTATATAGACTTAGGGTTTTCCCCAAACCTTTTGAGAAAAACTAAGTCTATATTGTGAAACAAATAATGGTGGTCACAACGACCTTGATTTTGTTGGGATTGCAAGACCTACTCGTGTGAGCTTTGAGGGTGCCCTAGCATGCTCTCACTCCGTGTGATGCGATCCTTAGCAGCTTGAGACCACCGTTGGCCACCGGACCCCGGCGACTTAGGCGATGGCCCACCATTGTGGGAAAAGCTAGCTCACATATGGACTCTAGATATTCATTGCGCGTGTACTCCGAGAGAATACAGCAATCGGAAACAATGCAGGAGAGAGGAGTTGCCAGGGGAGCCGGCAAGCCTGTCAAGCCCTCTTCAAGGACTTCATCCGTCAGCTCTCTACCTCTGCTGGACATCGAAGATTTCAAGGTGAGAGAGAGAGAGAGAAAGAGAGAGAGAGAGAGAGAGAGAGAGAAAGAGAGAGAGAGAGAGAGAGAGAGAGAGGATCTGATCGATCGCACCTCTGCTCCCAGGGTTCCTTCTCTTTCGACGATTTCTTCAAGAAGCTCGTCAGCGATGTTGTCCCTTCTTTGCAAGACGAGGATGTGGATTCCCTCGACGGCACCAGCATCAACAGTCAGAATGGCGTTTCCAATGGCTTCCCTTCATCCAAAAGCGCAGGGAAAATTGCAGGCCCTACCTTTATGGAAGCCGAAAGGTTGCTACCGCTCTTCAAAGAAACACGCAGGGAGCTTGTTGATCTCAGTTATCAGGTAGAATCGCTTTTAGCTTCGTCAGTTCGAGAAGGTTGCCTTTCTTTGGCATCTGAATTTCTCATCGAAGCTTTTTGCAAATTAGGTGGATGCACGATTGGAGAAGCTGAAAAAGGAGGTGGCGTTGCATGATTCTAATCACCGCAAAACCTTATCAGAGGTAGAGTCTAAACCGGTGTTGTTTGTGCACATACTTCTCTTTTCGTGTGAATTGAATGCGGGGGAAACTAATGGAAGCAACCGCTCCAATTTCCCTTGGTCTGAATCTAGCCAATTTGGAACTCCCTTGGTGAGGTTGTTTTCTTAGTAGTCTCTACAAGCCACACCATCATTTTATGGGCCTCAGGTTGAGGCAAACTTTTCTTCATATGGCCATGATATTAGTTGCCATTAGCATGGTTGTCTCAAACGAAAGGTATGATACAGTATGGTGTGATAAAATATGGTATTAAATGGTACCTTATAATTTTATAAGATACGGTATAATATTAGTATGAAAAAAAATCTTAATTTTTCATACATGATAGAACTGTCATAAGAGTCAGGAGTCGAACGAGTCACAACAGACTCGAGTCAAGAGTGGAATTTGCCAATCTGGATACAATCATCGATGATACATCATATATCACAATCATCATCATCATCATCATCGTGCTCATCAAGAGAGTTCGAAGATAACCCCTTGGCATTGGATGATTGGACACTCATACTCATCCTCAGTGATGAGGTTACCATCATCATTAAAAAGATGGCTCCCTAGGCGATGGCTGTGTAACTATAGGCAAGGGGAGGGATAAGGGATATCATCATCAGGCACGGAATGAGAGTTACTAGAGCCCCACCTCACATATGTCTGCAAACAACTCAAACCACCCCTCGTCAATCTCGGAGGGTGTTGAATGACCATGCCCTTGCTAGCAATTGCTACAACTCGAACTCCTTGAACTAGTTAAACTCTTCATCCATGAGCATGCTGATTGCGAGTGTCATGAGTATCTGTTGCTATGAGCTCTCTATCAAGCTTCGCAAAGATTTGCTCCTCCTCCTCATCAACCTCCAGGTGTATACTTGGAAGAGTGCCGCCCATCAACTTGAATATATCAACATTCACGCATATAATGCACATATGAATGTGCCAAAATCGTTATGGATAACCTGTTTTTGTCCGTAGGATGGGTGGCCAAAACATGCCTAAAATCACATACAGATTCATACGATTCCATATGAGTACGTATGGTATGATTTGTATGGTACGGATCCATCCATACGACGTACTGAGGCAACCATGGCCATTAGATATTCTAGTGTATTAGATGAGTTGTGAGGAAGTGTAATTCTTATGTTAAGCTTGAAAGAGATAAGAGAACAATGGTACAAGAGTACAAATTTGTAAAATACATTGTAAAGTTTGTTGGGTTTGACTTACGCCTACGCTCATAGAGGAGTGTCGGTGATCTTCAGTAGGGCACTGGGGCACTTTTTACTCTTCTTATGATAGGTTTTTTTCCCTAGTTTTATTCTCCTTTATTTTATGTGCTTATATTACACAGTTTGGGCACTTATCGTGTTTTACACCTTTTGGGTGTGAACACACATTAACCACCCTAAGGTTTAAGGGTTTTACTTTGTACTTGCATATTACACTCTTTTGATTATCGCATTGGGAGTCATGTCTTCACTCTCACACTCTCTTCACTATTAACTATGTACTCTCAACTAAGCTTCAATCTGTCCTCTTTCTCTCACATTTGGTATTAGAGCTGAGTTCAGCTTAGTCTCCTCTCTGTACTAGCAATAGCGATTGCCCAGCTCCAACTTCAGCATGGTCAGCTGCCTCAGCTTGCAGGACAATCCCCAGTTGCCTACGCATTTGTCTACGGCACCATTGCCACCAGCAGCTGGCAGTTGCCTGGCGCCACTTGTAGCGCCTTTAGCTTGTCCTCAGGCTGTGCCACTGCTCCTTGTGCTTGCGTCCTAGTCTTGATGCCACCCTAGCCCTCAGTCAGCCTACGCTTGTGCTTGCAGCCTGTTCTCGCTCCACCACTTGGTTGACAGGCCCGTCAGGTTGACGCACTTGGTCCCCAACGTTGCCATAGGTTCGCCGGTCTCTACTCTAGCTCAGCTCAGCCAGCATCAAAGGTAAAAAGAGAAAAATGATTAATTTTTTATTCAGATTTGAATTTCAGACAGGGGCTTTTGCTTGGGTAGGCTATCTTTGCTTCTGCATGTGTTTTGGACACATTTATTGCAGAAATTTCTTGAATTTTGGGCTAGGAATTTGGGGTTTTTTGGTTCAATGCAGACATTGACAAATGCACATCAGGGTTAGTCTGCAATAGACGGAAATTGTGCATTTTGGACAACAAAATTTTGGGGCTTTTGCATTTTTTGTGCTGCTGAGCACTGTTTGTGCATTGGACAGCGTAGAGTGTACATCGGACAGTTCTTTGACAGAGTGTGATCAGATTTGTTAATTACAGTATGGTGCTTGCTATATTTTTTGAAAATTCTCAGATTTCCAGGTTGGTGCTATTTTAAGTCTTGCTCTTGTGCTCTTTGAACAGTGACATTACCATGGCCAATTAGGGATAAGGTGATGTATTCACACATGTATCCAAGGAGGATAGATTGGATGGCAACAACTATTCTCCATGGTCTTTTATGATTAAAAATGTGTTGATTGTGAAGAATCTTTGGGATTATGTTAGTGGTTCAGAAGATCGGCTTGGAATTGTGGCTCCTGCAACACCTCCTCGAGGAGGACGTGGTCAAAGGCCAGCTCAGTCTACTCTAGCTTAGCCACTTCCCTAGAGATTAGCATCACAAAAGGCTTGGGACACATGGGATCCTCAAGTATTGTCACTTATTATATTGGCCATTTAACGGTCTATCATCCCGCACATACAGTTTGCAGCTTCTTCACGAGAAGCATGCTTGACACTTGAGCATATATTTGTTGGAAAAAATGAGACACGTATCTCTTTCTTGAAGAAAGAGCTTGAGAATGTGAAGATGGATGAAGGTGATTCCATGCAAGATCATCTTAACAAAATTTAGAACTTGCGTGAGCAACTAATGAATGTAGACGAGTATTATTCGGATGCACAGTTAATCTCTACTACGTTGAATTCGTTGCCGCCCTCTTATTTGGCCTTTCATACGGCCTTAAATCTCACCAAGTGATTTTCTCTGCAGCTACTTACTTTCCTTTAGTTGGTTTGTTTGCTCCTAGAAGAAGAGCAAGCAAGAAAGAATAGTGAGGTGGATGTAATAGCCTCTGAGTAGGCTTTTATGGCAAGGTAGAAGGCCAAGGATAGCCAATCTAAAAATACTCCGCAGAGTTTTGGGAGTTCAGGTATTTCATAGAGCAGCAAGAAATAGAGGGGCATGCAAGCCAAGAAGGGCAAGTGCCACTATTGCAAGAAAGTAGGTCATTATGTCACAGAATGTAAGAATCACATAGCCAAGGAGAAGAAGAAGTCAGGGATGTCTGTTTCTAATGCACCTTCTACTACTATTGAGTGTGCAGTGTGCCAACAATGTACCTTACCGTGTTAGAGGTATTGAGGAGATTGTGTTGACAGCCATTGATGACTCTACTCTCCGTCTTCAGGATGCATTATTTGTGCCAGGCATAAATAAGAATTTGCTGTCCATTTTTTCTTTGGCAAAGTGTTGTATGTAAGTCACATTTGATGATGATAAATGTAGCGTACATAGATACTAGATGGCTTTTCTCTCTCTTGGAGAGACCTTTCGAGCATATATGTGAGGGATGCATTTTGGGGTAAATACATCGATTCTCGTTTCCTTGTGATGTTGCTTTTAAGGCAACTGCCACATTATAGATTGTGCATTCGGATATATGTGGACCTATGCAGACAAAGTCATTGGGTGGTTGTTATTATTTTGTCACCTTCATTGATGACTTGTTTTTGTTGGATCTACTCATTGGTGAAATAGTCAGAGGTGTATGATGCATTTTTGGCTTTTGTAGCACTTGTTGAAAAATCAATCTAGCTATAGGATTAAGACTCTCTGTTTAGACCGAGGGGGGGAATACATGTCTTCCATGTTGAATAATTTTTTGAAGCAAAAAGGCATTGTCCATTAGTGTACTACTGCATATACTCCACAATAGAATAGGGTTGTGAATTGGTCACTCATGGAGATGGCTAGATGTATGCTGAAAGCAAAGAGTTTGCCATATGGTTTTTGGATGGAAGTAGTTATGTGTGCTTGCCAAGTTTTGAATAGGTGCCTTACTAAAGCATTAAAGAATGTTACGCCTTTTGAGGCCTGGAACAGCCAGAAACCTTTAGTTGGCCATTTTCGTATTGTTAGATATATTGCGTATGCTAATATTCCCAAGGTACTAAGAAATAAGTTGGACAACAAGGCTGTTAAATGCTTTGAGGAAAAGAAAAGATGACTGCAGATTCAGTGCTTGTTTTGCCAAATCTCAGGAACTCATTTATAATTTAGTGTGATGCTTATGGAAACATCATTGGGATTGTTTTAATGCAAGAGAACCGTGAAGTGGCTTATGAGAGTCGCATTTATTGGTGTTGATGTGTTCGAAATCATTTGAACCTACTATTGTTCTTGCTCCTCGTGGAGAGCTTTCAGATTAAAGGCCTAGGTTTCTCAGAGAGTACCAGGCTTTCTTTGATACCATGTAAAGAAATACTTTGACATAGAAACACAAATAACAATCGTATGATAAAGCACAGATTGATAAAAAACACAATTAGGATTAGGGTAACTTAGAGACAACGAACACATAAAATAATTGAAGTGATATAATTGCTGAATATAAAATGCTCATGCAGCAAACACACTATGCAATGAATGAAAACTGAACCTCGAACTCCTGTATCTCAAGGATCAGGGCAAGGGTAATGAGTTGGAGAGTGTCGTACTCTGAACAGATCTTGAATCGCAGCAAGGTAGCCTCCGGATGTCGAACACCAACAAACACAATAGTGAGAAGCTGGATCTGATACAGACGGCAGTGAGGAGAGAGAAAGACTAAAACGTAGGCAGGACAGCCTGGCGACAGCAAAGGAGAGAGAAAATTGGTCAAATGCAGGTAGGATAGCCTGGCGATAGCCTGTAGGAGCTGGCGATTGTTGGAGGAGAGAGAAAATTGCCAACCGACAGGCAGGACAACTGGGCGATAGCGACAACCTGCAGGAAGCAAACACAGGGCTGTGATGACGTGGCAGGTTGTACGGCAGCAGGTTTGTGCAGGAATAGCAATCGCCTAGATGGGATGAGCTCCAAACTGCGTGAAGATTACTGGAAAACAGGTGCGAACTGTTGTAGACAACAATGGACAGCTTCGGCTGAGATGCCCTTCGGCAATGGGGTGTGGGCAGCAAGCTGAAACACCTGAAATTTGCAAAAACGAGATTAAGGGTTGAATGGAGGGCAGCATATGTATTTATAGAAAGTTTGGGTCCTCCCAAGTGGGTTTGTGCTTATGGGATAGAGAAACTCTCTAGGATCGCATTTCTTTTAATTAAGCAAGTTTTGGGGCTGTTTACGTAAAGCTAATGCATTTTTAGCTCAACAGCCCCTTGTTGGACAAGGTCCCACCAGTTTTGAGAGTCAGGGACATGCCTCATTAGATTTGACCAAGTGGTATAGTTGGACCCATTAAACGAGCCTTATTAGTAAATGTGTGCTTGGCTGATGAGGACGAAGAATTTGTTAGCAGCAATGTGTGTCGTGTGTGGTCATCTTTTGCTTGTGAGTCTCAGTTTGAGTTATATGAGGACATTAGGAGCTGTGATATCGTCTTTGTCTGTCATTTTATGTATTCTAGACACTTTAGATAGAGGGCACGTTAGTATACATTTCTTTTTGTGCACTTTTGGCTATTTTTTAGGGGTTTGACCACATTTAGGGTTCTCTCTTTTTTGCCTATATATAGGCAGCTTGCCCTCCCACTTTCATTATCCATCATCGATCCTTTGTGATTAGTCAGCCCTCATTCTCTCACCCCCTGCTATCGTCTAATGCCCATACTGACGTGTGGAGGTCCTTGTTGGGGCTGATTGTTGCAGCCTTGTACCTTCAGCCATTGTAGTCACATTGTTCTTGTCAGAGTGCAGCGATGCAGAAGCGTGGGACCAAGACTGAGAGAGAGAGAGAACGCAAAGAGAAGAGAGAGAGAAAGAGACAGTGGAAGATGAAGATCTACGTATAAAGTGTGCTGTATACAAAGATATGCAAATATGTACACGGGCGCAGTGCGTGGGACTGCGTCTCCACCTCGACGATGCAACATGCTGTTCACCTCGAAGTCCGCTGCAATCTGCACAATCTCCAGCCTGAAATCTGCAAACAGAACAGTGGAAAACTGTGCAGAATATCGGCCATAAATAGCCAGCCAAAATGCACCCAGAATAGACAAGTCGGCTGCATTAAATGCAGCCGACTGACCAGTACAGGTCAGACTGCCACGTGGCAGTCCGACTGGTCAGTCCGACCAGGCTGCCGTACTGTTTGGCCAGGAATCTGATCGCTAACACCCCCTCTCAGAGCCTGGACGGGGCAGAAGCTTGAGGGATCTAGCATGTCTCCGAAGTAGAGCCTGGGGAAGCGCCTTGTAAACAAATCTGCAAGATTGTCCTCCGTCTTACAGTACTCCACAGCGATGGTCGCATCCAGAAGCTTCTCTCTGATGAAGTGGTACTGGATCTCTATGTGCTTTGTTCGGGCATGGAAAACAGGATTTCGTGCCAAGGCAATGCAACTCTCATTGTCGCATTGCAGCAAAGTAGGACGAGTCTGGGGGCAGCCAAGCTCCTCCAACAATCTCCGAAGCCACACAGCCTCACATGTGGTGGAAGACGCGGCCTGATACTCCGCCTCAGTAGACGAAAGAGCTACCGTGGGTTGCTTCTTGCTACTCTAAGAGATAACATGTGCACCCAAGGGAAAACAGTAGCCTGTAGAAGACCGCCTGTGGTCCACATCACCAGTCCAATTCGAGTCGCTCCAACCTGCAAGTACAAGATTTGAACCACCTGTGCCTGCTGGATAATGAATCCCTAAGTTAGATGTCCCCCTCAAATACCGAAGTATCCTCTGAGTAGCCTGCCAATGGACCGTCTGAGGTTCACTCATGAACCCCGCCAAAAGACCAACAACAAAACAAAGATCAACACGAGAGTTGAGGAGCCAAATCAATGATCCAATCAACTGACGGTAGCGGGAAGCATCCGCCAAGGGAGAATCTGAATGTGAAGCGGCCTTCCAGTTCGGATCCATAGGAGTAGAAATGGTCCGACAATTCTCCATCGCAAAAGAAACCAAGAGCTCCTGTATATATCTCTGCTGAGAGATGAAAATCCCCCTCTGAGATTGATAAAACTCATGGCCCAAGAAGAAGTGGAGTAGACCCAAGTTCGTCATCTCGAATGCCTGATGTAAAGCTGCCTTCGTCTCGTTGACCTTCTGTGCATGATCACCTGTGACAATCAAATCGTCAACATACAACACAAAAAGCACACAACCAGCCTCGGAAGTGTGGACATAAAGCTGCGGATCGGCCTTGGAACGCCGATATCCCAACTGTGACTGAAGGAACGAGTCAATCTTCTCGTTCCATGCACGCGGAGCCTGCTTGAGGCCATACAAGGCCTTCTTTAACCTGTAGACTTGCCCATCTGAAGATCCAAAGCCAGGAGGTTGCTCGACATAGATCTCCTCCTTCAAATCACCATTGAGGAAGGCCGACTTCACATCCAACTGGTAGACAGGCCATCGCCTATGGCCAGCCAAGGCAAGAACAGCTCGAATAGTCGCCATACGAGCAGTAGGGGCAAAAGTGTCATGACAATCAATCCCTGGGCGCTGTGCAAAACCTTTAGCAACAAGGCGAGCCTTGTGCTTGTCCAAAGAACCATCGCTAAGGTACTTGGTCTTGAAGACCCATTTGACGCCAATCACCTTCTTATTTGAGGGGCGAGGCACGAGATACCAAGTGCCATTCCTCTCAATAGCCTCCAACTCGGCTTCCATAGCTTTCTTCCATGGTGTGGATTGTAAAGTCTCCTTTACGGAGATGGGCTCTCGATCCTGCATAACACGGGTCATCAAACAGTAGTTAGAGCAAACAAGCTCCGTAGAATGTGCCTGGTGCCTCTGTGACTGCCGCGGATCATCCTGCGGTCCCCACTCCTCAGGGACCCCCTTGATCCCTGAATCTCGGAGTGTGTCACGGGCCCAACGAGGAGGAGGCCAGACCTCTCCTCGTCTCTCTCCATCAGTTGAAGACTCTGGGATATCCACCGGTGGCAACTCCTCGGGGGTGACCGGTGGAACAGTAGACTCTGTATCGGAAACAGAATCGGAATCAAAAGGCGCTGGCTCCAAAGGAACTATCTCGGGAGCCCAACTCTCCCCTGGATCTCCAAGAACGGGATGCTCCTCACCCGCTGCTATGGCCGGAATCATTCCATCAATGGCCGAAGTGGGGAATCGGTTAAGGATGTGGACTGCAGTAGCCACGGCCTCAGCCCATTGAAACTGAGGTGTCTGTCGGTGCTCCATCATGGTGCGCGCCATTTCGATCACACTTCGGTTCTTCCGTTCAAGAATGCCATTTTCTTGAGAAGTGTTGGTGTTAGCAAACTCCTGGTGAATACCTTTATTTGTACACAAACGAGCAAACTCATTAGAAACAAATTCACCACCCTTGTCGGATCGCAAGGTCTTCAAGCGCCGGCCTGATCGGTTCTCCTCAAAGAGAAGCCAATCCTTGAAGTGGGAGAAAGCCTCCGACTTCAACGCCAGGAAATAGGCCCAAGTCATCCTGCTGTAGTCATCTACGATCAACATGAAGTAGAAGCTCCCTTTCAAGGACTCGTTTCTCATAGGGCCACATAGATCCGTAGATACAAGCTCCATCGGTGAAGTAGACCGCCGCGAAGCTTTGTTGGGAATCGCATCCCTATGCTGCTTCCCACGAATGCAGGAGACACATGGCTGCTGGCTCACCACTATGTCCGGCAACCCTCGAACAAGCTGTCCACGTGACGTCCTTCGAAGATAAGCATAGTTGAGGTGACCAAACCGAGCATGCCATAACTCGGACTGTGTTTGAGAGGTAAGAAGAAGAGTAGGGAGGGCGGTAGAAGACGTCAATTTGTAGATGCCGTTCTCCTCATATCCTGATGAGAGAACCTTCCTTGACACACGATCAATGACTCGCACCGAATCACTGTCAAACTTCACCAAAAGTCCAAGTGAACAAATCTTATGAACCGAAAGTAGATGATACCCTAAGCCTGGCATATGCAAGACTTCTGAGGTATGGGTACCACCACGTCCATCTGGAATAAGCTGCATCTCACCCCGTCCTGCAATAGACACCGAAGAGCTATCTCCAATGAGAATCTGCCCACGCGAAGGTCGCAGCTGGGCAACACCAACTGATGAAGGAGTCATGTGCCGGGAGGGACCACTATCAACGATCCACTCTCGAGCCTAGGGAGCCGTCATCGCAGCATCAGAAGCCTTCGGTGTAGAGTCTTCAATGACTGCTAGATGAAGAAACGCAGTTGATGAGGGTGCAGCCACCGCTCCAGAATCCTTCGAGTCCTTCTTGTTGGTGTGCTTCTTGTCTTTGTCGGGGCAATCCTTCTTCCAATGGCCGGTCTTACCACAAATATGCATGTGGATTCTTTTTCCTTGTCCTTCTTTGACTTGTTGTCCTCCTCCTTTTTCTTTTGGTCCTTCCCCTTCTTCTGCGAGGCTTGACCTGTCAAGGCTTCTGACTTGGAAGCATGCTGTCCCTTCAGTTGTTCCGCTTGGTCCAAGACCATAGGAACCAACTCTTCCCACCGAAGAGTAGACTCTCGCCTCGAAGCAATAAGGGCAGAGTAAAAAGCACCAAATCGTGGCGGCAACTGGGACAAGAGTGTGATCGCCATGTCTTCGGAGGAAATCGGCTTCCCCACATTTTGAACCTGCATCTGAAGCTGTCTAAGCTTGTTGATGTGCTCCCGCAACAAAGAAGACTTGTTCACGGACAAGGTCCGCATCTGCACCTCCAAAGAAACCTGCTTCATAAGGGTCATCCGGTTATACATCTGGTCAAGCTCCAGCCATATCTCCCGAGCCACCGTCAAGTGCTCGATGTGGGCTATCACAACTGTAGTACAAGACAGAAAAAGAAAAGAACGAATCCGGGCATTCAGTTTGTCCCAGTGAGACTGTGCCTTGGCCAACTCCGCACGAGCATCGGAAGAGAGTTTGGACTCATCTCTCACCAAGGGCTGGTCGATCTCCTCCTGTACAAGCTCCGCCAAATCGTAAGACTCAAGGATGGCCAACATCATAATGCGCCAGATGCACTAATTGTCGCCATCGAGCTTTTGATCTGCGGGAAGAGCCGGTAAGACAGGCACCTTCCGATCCATGATCGTCTGGAACTCCAAGTCAACCTCTGTAGACATCTTCACCTGTAATGCCGTCACAAACGCAAAAGCAGCCCCCTCTGACTGTGAAAACGCAGCCTGCTAGGGCTCTTTCTTCCGCGTCCCGAACCTTCTTCACCCGCCGGAGGCGATGAAAAAGTAAAACCTGCACTTGAAAGCTGAAAACTCAGCCTTCCTCCTCTTCAGACAGCAGCAAACAGCAGCAAATTCACCAACTGGACTCCTTTCCCGCGTGCCCACGCTCGCTTCAGCCTTGTTCCGATGCGTAGCCCTCCCGCTCGCCCTCGAACGTTGGAAACGCAGCCTTGTGTCGCGATGGAATCTCCTCTTCAGGTAGGTTCTTCACTGAGTCAGCCCTTCTTCACTGCTCTGATACCATGTCAGAGTGCAGCGATGCGGAAGCGTGGGACCAAGACTGAGAGAGAGAGAGAACGCAGAGAGAAGAGAGAGAGAGAAAGAGACAGTGGAAGATGAAGATCTGCTGTATAAAGTGTGTTGTATACAAAGATATGCAGATATGTACACGGGCGCAGTGCGCGGGACTGCGTGTATCCACCTCGACGATGCAACCTGCTGTTCACCTTGAAGTCCGCTGCAGTCTGTACAATCTCCAGCCTGAAATCTGCAAACAGAACAGTGGAAAACTGTGCAGAATATCGGCTATAAATAGCCAGCCAAAATGCGCCTAGAATAGACAGGTCGGCTGCATTAAATGCAGCCGACTGACCAGTACAGGTCGGACTGCCACGTGGCAGTCCGACTTGTCAGTCCGACCAGGCTGCCGTACTGTACGGCCAGGAATCTGATCGCTAACAGTTCCTTCTCTCTCTTGCATTCTCTCTTCTCCATGTTCACTTTCCTCTTTTTGTTGCGCATTCTCACATGGTATCAGAGCCACGTGGCAGTCCGACTGGTCAGTCTGACCAGGCTGCCGTACTGTACGGCCAGGAATCTGATCGCTAACAGTTCCTTCTCTCTCTTGCATTCTCTCTTTGTCTTCTCTCCATGTTCACTTTCCTCTTTTTGTTGCGCATTCTCACATGGTATCAGAGCCACGTATGGGAGTCGGAGATCTTGAAGAGGAGCACCCTATTTGCAGTTCCAATCATCTTCATCACCATTTTTGGGGGTAGCACATTTGCGTTTTGTCTCATACCTTGCTAAGCAGCTTATTCTCTAGTCTGCAAATCTGCATTTTGCAGGCAGCCTGAGTGTACAGCATCCGTTTTAGGCAGGTGACAGCTCCTACGAGTTGGCCGGTTCATTTCAGGTGCAGGCAGCCCATTCTTAGGCGGACCAACACGTGTCAACCCTTGCGTTTTACAGCTGGGAATCTTCCCTGACCTGGGCGGCATTATAATAGACTGAGCAGCTTGTTTTCAGGCAGCTGCACCATAGTCAGCTTGACAATTGGCCATCTCTCCTTGACCTGGGTGGCATCAAAGTAGCCCGGGTGGCCTATTTTCAGGCATGTGAACCTTTGCCACATCTGCGTTTTGTTCTTGTAGGGAAGTCTCCAACTTTGGGCGGCTTCATACACCCCCAAGAGACCTCATCCAGACAGGGCAGCGCGCTTCAAGGCTGGGTGACATCTTTCGTGTATTGGGTGGCCTATTCTTTACAGGCAAACAAAACTTCTTTTGCTGTGTTTCACATTGGACAGGTTCTTTTGACCTAGTTGATATTATATTTTATTTGGGCGGCCTTTGTAACCAGCCTTCCTCCTCGGATAGGGTGGTAAGTCCCTGATTACAACTTAATTACAGCAGCAAACAATAAATGCAAATCTGAAAATACAAATTTACCTACCGATCTTGGACAATGCACACCCGATTGGCCCCAAAATTGGCGCCCCTTTTGGTATTTCTTTAGCTTTATTGAAGAAAAAGTTGATTTACAATGGGATTCTCCCAATCCCTTTCGGTATTTCAACTCCCCTTGTTGTCCAAAGTGACCAGCAAGTCTTCAATCTATTTTGCCCCTTGATTCGGGCACTCAATTTGGCCTTCATCCACTTCATAGACGATGGATGTGCCCCAAATTCAATGGTTGGCTAGTCCTCCACCTGAATTTAGCTGAAATTCATCTTCAGCCTTATTGAATCCAAGTGTTGGAGCTTCCAATTTCTGGCACGCTTCCCAATGCTGATGCTAAACCCTAATTTCTATTGTAAATTAGGGTTTACAGCAGAGAAATCTGAAATTTCTCAGCCTCCAAGGGTCCAAATGCTGAGATCTTTGGAGCAAGGCTGTGAAATGGCTGGGGATGAGATGGAAAGCTATAGAGAGAGAAAATTCAGAGTTTTGCCGCAAAGAATGACTGAAAATCGGTCAAATGCAGCTGCTGCCCTGCCACAACAGCTTGTAGATGCAAAGAACTGAAGAAAATCAATCATTTAGTGCTGCTGCTCTATCTCAACAACCTGTAGATGTTGTCTTCAGCTGTTGATTGGTCTTCTCGTGCCCTTGGCAGCCTCAGAAGATTCTCCAATGGCTGCAAATCAGACCAACAACCTCTCCTCTCTCTCTCTTGCAGTCTGAATTTATAAAAATGCTTCTCTCCAGCCTCTAAAGACGTTTTCCAGTTTTGTATGGGTATTTTTGACAAGTGACAGCCTTCCCAAATGGTTTTTCTAGCATTTTTCATAATTAAATATTATTTTTTCAGTATTTAAATATTGAAAATTAATCTAATAATTATTTCGGTGCCTTGAAAAAATAATCTGACTAGCCAATAATTAAATTGGCTAGGCAATTTCCATTCTCGAGTATCTCCTCGGCATTAGGTACCATTAAACACCACTTCTCTAGTGTCACCAACTGACACTTATGGCCAAATGGATGACCTAGGCCAATAACTAGCACCAAATACCACCAAGTATCTATGCGGCATAACTTATAGCAACTTTTATCTTTGACATCCCGTGATTTCTTCGGGTCCCGGCCTTGTAAATTTACTCTAATCCCCGTTGCACCTCACTTGTGCAACGTTTACTTAATCATGTGATTAGAAATTAATCCACATGTTAAGTGAGGTCTCAAAAATACATGTCCTCACGACAGTCTCCATTGCAAGCCAACATCAGGGCAGATTTGCGTTTATTGTAGGGACTCGATTTTTGGGTACTCTTGGTTATTTACTAGCTTCTAGATTGGCTGCATTTACACGTTGAAGGCCTGTTTTCCTCTGCATTTACTGCTCCCTTTCTCTGTTCAGCATTGTGTGTTCCCTTTGGCATTGGATATTCCTCATCTATCTTACCTCAGCCAATCTTCTTCTATACCGTGGCTCGATGGACCCTGATTATCTTGAGGACCTCTCTTATCGGTCGCCTTTATTTCAGTAGTAGCATCTTCTTTGTTTTCTTGCAGGTACTTTATTGAAGGATATTTATGGCCGACATGTATGCTATGCGGGATCGTGTGGTTTGTGATCATTTAGAATGACCACCAACTTATTACTCTTTCCTGTTATATTCTTCCGGGGCTTTTAGTCCCCGATTGGCACTAATGGCATCTCTTGAGTAGGTGCCAGCCCTAACCTCTCTCTCCGCACATGACAAGTGTCAGAGTGCAGCGGTGCGGAAGCGTGGGACCAAGATTGAGAGAGTAGGGTGAACACGGAGAGAAGAGAGAGAGAGAAAGAAACAAAAGAACAAGAACAAAAAGATCTGCTGTATAAAGTATGCTGAATACAAAGGAATGCAGATATGTACACGGGCGCAGTCCGTATGTTTGCGTATCTTGACCTCGACAATGTTTCCTTGCTGGACACCTCGAAGTTTGCTGCAATCAACCCGATCTCTGCCCTGAAATCTGCAACTGCAAGAATGAGAGTGTATGCTGGTGTTAGGCTATTTATAGGCTACCAAAAAATGCCAAAAAAATCAGGTTGGCTGCCAATTGTGCTGCAAATCTGGCTGATTGTACAGCAGTCCAACTGCATCCTGCGTGACTGCTGCTTAGATGGCACTGACAGATGAACAAACCTGCTATGCACACCGAAACTCTCTCAAATGAGTGCCCGGCTGGAAAACTGCATATGTTCACAGCCTAACTGAGAAAAATGCCTGTCTAGGGGATGACAATCTCTAACAACAAGTTGAATGGGACAAACTACACTATATGGTCGTGCCACATGGAGTGTCTTCTCGACGATTTTGACCTTTGGGATTTTGTTACTATTCCTATACCCGAGCCTACTGTGGATCCTCATGATGGTGTATCTGTGGATTTAGCAGCTTTATGGGATTGGTTGAATGCCAAAGCCCACTTTTCTCTCTTTTTGATTTGTATAGATTTTATGCTCATGCCTGTTAGATATATCTGTACCGTTGCAAAGGTTTGGAGAAGATTGGCCTCTCTCTTTCGGATCAAAAAATTTGGGCATCTATTATCTCGAGATGAAGCTATGACAGCTCTCCGTCGTAGATTCCCCTATGATGAGGGATTACATCCATAGGATGGAGAAGATTCGGGATGGGCTTTCATTTCTTGGTACGGATATTTTTTTAGAGAACCTAGCTGTGACCCTTCTCTCACATCTTTCATCACTGACATTTAATGTGTTCTACACTAGTCTTCTCACTTCTTGTAGCCAGAGACTCTCACTTGGGAGGAACTAGAACCATTGGTGCTTGAGCAGGATGTGCATCACAGTGAGCCAAATTCTTGTGAAGTCCATGTGCATGGTAGTGCGTATGCGGCTTTATCTATAGGTATAGAATGAGCCAAGTAGAAGAAAGGAAAGAGGAAGACGTTGGAGTCATCTTTCGACTATGATATAGCTTTTGTGGGGAAGTATAGAGGATATCTTGCATGTTCTCATTGTGGGAAGACCTTGCCCTCTGAGGAGAAGTGCTGGAGGATATGCCCTTACCTTCTTTCGGGAGTGAAGGATGGATCTACATCAAAGCCTTTGTCTACCTCTCCTTCATCACTCTCTTTTACCTTTGAGTCAGTGTTTCTATGCATTTGTAAGGTGGAGAAGCCTTCTTTGACAGTCTTGTCTTTTGTGCAACCTTGGCTCATTGATAGTGGTGCATTGAGTCATATGACTCCTCGAGGTGATTTGTTAGAGGGTCTCCGTTTGTCAGAGGGTTTTGTCACTGCTGATGATATTTCTTCGGTGCCTATTAGTGGTGTTGGCACCTTGCCTCCATTGTCTATGAGCTCCATTTCTAAAGCCCTACGTGTTCTTGACTTGGGCTTTTCTCTTCTCTCAGTTCATGGCCTTCCTAGACTTGGGACCCACTTGTCTTTATTGAGCCAACCGTCTCTGTTGAGGATTCTTCTTCAGGAACCACTTTTGTAATAGGTTGGCAGGAGCGTGGGCTATCTATGCTTCATTCCCCTTCCTTTGTGCAAGGCCCTCCAAGGCAGATTTCTATTGCCACATCTATTCCTACTTGTACACCATCTATTCTATATGTTCCATTCCATGCCCCACCATCTCCTTTGGTGGCTCCCTCATACCTCCCATTCCTTTCCGAGGAGGACGATATTGATGATGCGACTATGGATTCCCTAGTGCTTTATGTTTTAGCGGGGGCTTCCTAGGATTGTGAGGAGTTTATTTAGGGTTTCCAATCTACTTTGGGCCTTTCTTTTATGCACCTACCCTTATTCTTTGTCATCGAGCCACCATTCCTTGTTGCTTGGCCCTTGGTCCATGTTATTACTATGTAGCTTCTGGTGCTTGCGATTGTTTGTGACTATTGTTCCCTAGTTGGGTTAGAGGCTTGGCTCACCCATCCCTGACTAGAGTTTATAGGAGTGATTCGGCCTCTCCTTTTCCATTGTCGTTTGCTGGCTTTCCATTTGATCAGATTTTTATATGGAGAGGGAGACTTGCTCCTTGGCCGGCATTCTTTATTGATGGGCTTCATTGGCATTGACACTCTTTTTGCCACCCTTAGATTCGTATCTCCTTTGGCCTTCCACTACATCCGGGATTTGAGAGGGGGTGTTAGCAATCGTGTGTGTCTTGTGTGACTATCTCGTGCATGTGAGCCTAAATTTGAGTCAGATGAGGACATTAGGAGCTCTAACATTGTCTTTGTCTATCAGTTTATGTGTTTTAGACACTTTAGGTAGGGGACACATTAGTGCATTTCTTTTTGTGTACTTCGCTATTTTTTAGAGGTTTGACCACATTTAGGGTTCTCCCTCTTTTTTGCCTATATATAGTAGTGTGCCCTCCTAGTTTCATTATCCATCATTGATCCTTTGTGATCAGCCAGCCCTCCTCATTCTCTTTCTCCTGCTACCATCTGGCACCCACATTGATGCGTAGAGTAGTGTGTTGGGGTTGACTATTGTAGCATTGTACCTTTAGCCATTGCAGTCACATTGTTCCTTCTCTCTCCCGCGTTTTTGTTAGAATTTTCCGATTCTATGGGCAACGCCCAATGTAATTTATGTGGTGTGGACACTTATTACAGTGTCAATGTAAGGTGTGTACACCTAGTGTCTTAGAAACTTAAAGTAGTGACACTAGGCTCTAGAGTAAAATAAACCTAACTCTAGTTAGTTGGTGGAAGGCTGGTTAGGTCAACCCTTGACCTAAACATAAGTTGTACTTTCACTCTATCTTTCATTCTAGCAAGTACACTCTACTCTTTTTGCTTCAACTCACTCTCTTGCTATAATTGTCTTTCCTCTCTCTCTCCATAGCTGGCTGCCATTTTCTAACATTTAGAGCAGCTCGTACACGCGGATTCCATTCAGCCACTGTCAGCCGGTGCCATCCCGCCCAAGGTCCTACTGTTGCCAGCTTGGTTCTTAGCTCGAGGAAGAGTTTTCAGCTGCTGTGAGGTGCTGCTGAAGTGGAGGAGGAGCTGTAGCTGAGCTGTCTCTTGTCTACTCTAGATCTGTCCAGTTCAGCCATCAGCACTAAATCTGTCCATTTGCTCCAAATTTGTCCAGCTCAGTCATTTGCTCCAGATCTGCTGTTTTCAGCCTGTGTGCAGCCGTGCACAGAGTCTAGTGCGCAGTCCCACACGCAACCTTGCACGCAGCCCGAGGAGCTGCTGTTTTGGAAGAGCTGCTGCTGTTTTCAGCTCTGCCCGCCATTTTCTCAGCTCTACCCGCCATTTTCTGTCTTGCCCGCCAATTTCTGCAAATCCTAAAAAGTGCAGAAACCCTAATTTTCAGATTTGGGGTTTTCTCGAAATTTCTGGAATTTCTAGTCTATTTCAGCCATCTCTTCTCGAATCTCAGCTTGTGCTGCCCAAAAAATTGGGGCTTTTGCTAATTTTTGCTCCTGGAGTTCGAGTTGACAACCAATTTAAAGAAATTTCTCAATTTCTTGGACATTCTCACAAAAAATTTGGGGCTTTTGCTCGATTGGAGGCCCTTTGCGCAAATTGTTACCAAACTCATAGACATTGCGTAATTTCTTTCACATTGGCTCAAGAAAATTTGGGGCTTTTCAGTTTTTTGGATCCGGCATGCATCACGAGGTAAATTTCAGGTGCTGTTCACTGTTGACACGCATCTCGAGGCAACATTTTTGCAGAAATTCCAGCTGTAAGATACAAATTTCTTCAATTTCTTTGAAATTTTGGAAAGAAATTTGGGGCTTTTGCTCGATACACACTCCAAGGCAAGCAACAAGGAGTACAACAACATTTAATTGCTGTAACAGTCAGATTGGGCAGAGAATTTCGGAAAAATTTTGTAAAGTTTTGTAAGAATCAGCATTAAGTTACTTTATTTTGTACTTTGGTGGGCGCACATTTCGAGGGGGTGTGGTATAGCAGTATAGTGCCGTAATTTCCTAGCTGAGTGTTGATTTGGGTGGCATTGTACACAGTTTGGCATTTGAGTGACAGTTTGGTACTTGTTTCTTAATCTCGTGGGGGATTTTGGTACTCTAAGGAGTATACTCTATACTACTTCAGCATTGTAGTATTTGGCTGTAGATTTTTGTTTATTATTGACAGCATGGCACGCCAGGGGAATAATGATCAGAGCAACATCCTTGGTGTGCTCACTCAGGAGGACAAACTTGATGGCTCAAACTACCCACTGTGGAGTTTTATGGTCCGTAACCTTTTTGTGGCGAAGGACTTGTGGAACTATGTTACAGGTGATTTGCAGTGACCAGGAGGTCTTGCACCTTAGACACCTCAGTGTAACACTCGAGGACAAGTTGCTGGTGTTGCTAGTGGTGGTATTGATGCTGCTACTGTTGCTGCCCCTCCTCTCCCTCCTACCTAGGATCAGAGGAAATGGGACTCAAAAGATGCACATGCACTTTCTTTGATTACCTTGTCAGTGAAAAGGACAGTAATTCCGCACATTCGGTCTTGTAAGACCTCAAAATCAGCATGGGATGTACTTGAGCGTATGTTTGCAACATGTAATGAGTCAAGGATATCCTATCTCTGTAGAGAGTTGGCCAATGTGACCATGGATGAAGGTGATAGTATGACAAAGCACCTTACTCACATATAGGATTTGCGTGAGCAGCTACTCAATGTTGATGAGGTCATTCAGGATGCTGAATTGATAAATATCACACTGAACTCTCTTCGAGAGTCATATCTTGGTTTCCACATCTCTTTGATGTTGTTGGGTGGGACAACAGTCCCTTATGTTTGTGGAGTTGGAAGGCCTCTTGCTGCAAGGGGGGAACAAACTCAGAAGAATGTGGCATTGCGTTCAAGTAATGTGGCTATGCTTTTCAAGCTCAAAGGCAAAGGAAAAGTCAAGCAAAATGTAAAAAATCAGCAAAAGGGTGATGCTAGACAGACATCAAATAAGGTTGTCCGAGACACAGAAAAGACTAAAAAGAAGGGGAAAAGAAACATTAGCCAGCAAATCTACTGATGATGATACTTCAGCCAGCTTTGTAGGGGAGGACTGTGCATTTCTCACATGCAGTTAGGATTCTTCAATGGCTGATTCAACATTTAATGTTGTTGAAACACAACAAACATGGCATTTTGACAGTGGGGCGTCAAAGCACATCACTTTCAAGAAGTGTTTGTTTACCTCTTTGCATTCAGCCCTTGTTGGGCAGCGTGTTACATATGCAGACAACAGTAGTTATGATGCATGTGGCATTGGGACAATCACTATTACTGTTGCGGATGGTTGTGATTTCATGCTTTTAGATGTCTTGTTTGTACTTGGCATTACAAAGAACTTGTTGTCTATCTCTACTTTTAATAAGCATGGCTTTCAGGTCATCTTTGAGGATGACAAATGCATTGTTAGAGACAGAGAAATGGATTATGCACTTAGGCTGTTTGGCAGCCTGCATAAGGGTCTATTTTTGTTGGATACATATGACAGATAGTCTGATGATGCTTTAGTTGTCACTACTCTCTCACCCGCTATGCAAAATGCGGAGTTATGGCATGCCCGCTGTGGATACATGAGCTTTGGGAGTTTGATGACCCTTCAGAGGTGTCATATGGTAGATGCATTGCCTCCAGTGGGGACTCCACCTCCTCATGCATGTGAGGGATGTATTTTAGGCAAGATGCATAGGTTTGCCTTCAAAAAGGATGGTGCAGCGCGTGCTGTCCGAAAAATGTAGCTTATTCACTTTGATGTTTGTGGTCCCATGAGAACACGTGCACTTGGAGGTCATCAATACTTACTTACATTTATTGATGACTACCCTCGGTATACATGGGTGTATGGGCTGAAGGCAAAATCCTACGTATTTATGCATTTCAAACATCTTGTTGCAAAGCTTGAAGTTGAAACTGACTTAAAAGTGCACACACTTTGCATAGATAGAGGGGGGGGAGTACATGTCTCGTGCTTTTGAGACATATTTGCTTGATCATGGCATTATGCATCAAGCCACTGTTAGAATGACTCCTTAGCAAAATGGTGTTGCTGAAAGGAAGAATCGGACTCTTATGGAGATGACTCTATGCTAAAAAGCAAGGGGCTACCTCATAAATTTTAGCTAGAAGGCCTTTAGTGTGCAAATCATGTGTTGAATTGTGCACCCACTAAGGCATTGAAGATGATCACACCGTTCGAAGCTTGGCATGGCAAGAAACCCAAAGTAGACTACTTTTGGGTGTTTGGTTGCATAGCCTATGCACATCTTCCGAAAGAGCTTTGTGGGAAACTTGATGACAAGGTTGTAAAATGCATATTTATTGGCTACAGTTCGAAGAGCAAGGGCTATCGCTTGTATGAACCACGTTTGAAGAAAGTCTTTGTCAGTAGGGATGTTCTATTTGCTGAAAATGCTGCATTTTCACATGATCAGTTTCAAATGCCAGCCACCCATGACATTGGTGATGTCTTTGAGGGTCTTTTGCCACTTACTTTGGAGTCTGCGCCTGCTGTAAATGGCAAGACAGACTTAATACAACAAGCTGTTGCTGCACCATATACTCCCAAACAACAGGGTATTGATGATGGTTTGCCACATGCAATGGAAGAAGCAGTGCAGCATGAAAGGGCTGCTGTAAATGCAGCCAAAATAGTCCCAAGATGGCTGTTACAGACTCTCCAAGAGAGTAAAATGGATGCTCCTATACCTCAACGCACTAGAAGGGCCGCCAGAAATGCAGCAAATGATGCAAGGGGAGGTACATTTGATTGATTTTACGGAAGTAGATGATTGTGATGAGCATGTGTTTATGAGCTCACTATTGGATGATGCTGAGCCTACTTCCTTGGACGAAGCTCAGCAAGATGTACATTGGATGCCAGCCATGCAGGATGAGTTAGACTCTATTGCCACTAACTCTACATGGGGATCTTGTGGACTTACCACCTGGCAAGAAGGCATTGGCACAAAATGGGTTTTTAAACTCAAACGCAAGGATGATGGTACAATTGACAAGTATAAAGCACGGTTGGTAGCAAAAGGCTATGCACAGAAGAAGGGCATAGATTATGAAGAAACTTTTGCTTCTACATCCCGTATGAGTACGGTGAGATGTGTGATTGCTATGGTTGCAAATTATGGCTGGAAAATACATTAGTTGGACATTAAGACAACATTCTTGAATGGGGATTTGCATGAGGATGTTTTTGTGTCACAACCTCGAGGGTTTGTGGTTAAAGGGAAAGAGCACATGGTATGCAAGCTGCATAAAGCTCATTATGGTCTCAAACAAGCTCCTTGTGCATGGTACTCCAAAATTGATACTTATTTGGCTAGCAAAGGGTTCAACAATAGTCCAACTGCTTCCATTCTATACATTAAGAATGAGGGGGAGGGGGACTTGCTAATTATCATTCTTTATGTAGATGACATGTTGCTCACTGGACCTACAGAAGAAAAAATTGCAGATTTTAAGGCTGAATTAAAACATGCATTTGCAATGTCAAATATGGGCTGCCTACACTATTATTTGGGGATTCAATTCACCCAAAATCAGCACGATATCATCATGTCACAGTCGCAATATGTGAATAAGTTGTTACATAGGTTCAGTATGCAAGATTGCAAACCTATGTGCACTCCTATGGAGCCAGGCTTAAAGCTGTCTATGGATGATGGTGAAGAGATGTTTGATATTGCAATTTACAGCCAGGGCTGTTGGCTGTCTTATTTATCTTTGCAACACACGCCCTGACATTCAGTATGCAGTATCTCAGGTGAGCAGGTATATGCATAGCCCGCGGACCATACATTGGCAAGCTATTAAGCGGATCTTCATATATTTGCAAGGTACTCAATCACATGCATTATTATTTACTAGGGGGAGAGACTTGCCCTTACATGCTTACAGTTATTTAGATTGGGCTGGTGATGTAGACACTAGGCAGTCTACTAGTGGACACTGTTTCTTTCTAGGCTGTTCATGCATTTTATGGCTAAGCAAGAAACAACCTACAGTGGCTACCTCGTCTTGTGAGGCTGAGTATAGGGCAACCTTCACGGCAACAGTGGAATGTGTATGGTTGCACAGTTGTTAGTTGATCTACATTTACCATTGGAGGGTCCTACACCCATTCTTTCTGATAGTCAAAGTGCTATTGCAGTAGCACGAAATCTCGTGTTTCATGCGAGGTGCATCATCATTATGTCAGAGAGAGATGCTATGCAAGAGAGATCAGCTTGATGTATGTACCCACACAGAAAAATGTTGCAGACATTTTCACCAAGGCACTACCACGCGAGAAATTTGAGGCTTTTCGAAAGTCCTTAAACTTGTTACCCTTTGGTGATTGATCATCCTTGTACTTCAACACATTGGCACTGCAGGGGGTTTCTATGGGCAGTGCCTAGTGTAATTTGTGTGGTGTAGACACTTATTAAAGTGTCAATGTAAGGTGTGTACACCTAGTGTCTTAGAAACTTAAAGTAGTGACACCAGGCTCTAAAGTAAAATAAACCTAACTCTAGTTAGTTGGTGGAAGGCTGGTTAGGTCAAACCTTGACCTAAACACAAGTTGTCCTTTCACTCTATCTTTCATTCTAGCAAGTACACTACTCTTTTTGCTTCAACTCACTCTCGTGTTGTCATTGTCTCTCCTCTCTCTCTCCATAGTTGGCTGCCATTTTCCAACAGTTTTCTCTTTGTCTCCTTCTCTCCATGTTCGCTTTCCTCTTTTTGTTGTGCACTCTCACAAAATTGTGAGGTGTTTGAGTATAAGGAGGGTAGTAAGGGTAGGAAGGGGGACAGGGTGGGTAGGCAGGTAAAGTTGGAGATGGATCCACAAGTACTCGTAAAGCAGGCATGGGGACTCCCAAACTCTGTACTATTGTCGGCTAAGACATAGTAGTCTTACCAGCTCTCCCACTAGGAATTGCCATGGAGGCTTTTGCTAGCATTTGTATGCAAGTTTCTTTATTTTTGAGAATTCCAGCTAATCAGGTAAAGCTTTGATTCTTATGGTTGACATCTGGGGGATAACTCTCCTTGTATTTCTCATCTAGTTGAACTGCCACCTAACGAATTTGTTGTTTGTAGTTGGAAAAAGGGGTTGAATCATTATTTGAGAGCTTTGGTAGATTGGATTCAAGAATATCAGGGGTTGGCCAAACTGCAGCTAGGATTGGTGATCACTTACAGGTCTGGTAAGAGTTTTTATTTGATAAAATCACTGTTTCTGAGTCCATACCAAAAACCTTTTCAGATGATGTTGTCGTCATCATTTTTTTCCCAGGGAGGGGAGCAACTTTTGTAGTTCTAAAGCATTAAACTTTAATCAGATTGATTGGGTTTTTGTAGAGTGCTGATGCTCAAAGAGAAACTGCGAGTCAGACTATTGAACTTGTAAAGGTAGTTCCAGACTATTGAGCTTGTAAAGTTAGTGTCTGCAAATATGTGTGATGGCATAGATTCTTTGCTATTTTTCTTTGTATCTGGAAATCTGTGCATGTTTCATTCCTCTTGGAAGTTCTAGAACTAACTTGAGAATCCTTGGTGGTTAGTATTTGATGGAGTTCAATAGCAACCTTGGAGACCTTATGGAGTTGTCTCCATTATTCTCTGATGATAGCCGAGTTGCGGAGGCTGCTGCTGTTGCCCAAAAGCTTCGTAAGTGTCAATTTTACAGGTTAATTCATGGCAATCAACCTCATGCATACAAACAAGCTGCTTTTGTTGTGTAAAGTACTTAAAGCTGTTTTTGTTATGCAAATATCTGTGCCTGCATGTACTAACTATGCTTAGTGTAATGTCTAGTTTGATACAAGCATCAAACTCATGCCACTTTTTCACAAAATCATAAGCACTTCCTACTTTCTGGAACCCCTTTCTAGGTTATTATGTGGCTAAAAGTATAGCTTTTACCACATGCATATATAGTATGGTAAGATGTTGATTCTCATGTGTAGAGCAGTCTTTATCAAGATCACGGTTTAGGAGATCCAGAGCTGAGGGTTTTGTTTCAAGGTTCCAAATATCAGAACCTCAGCTTAATGTGTGTTCAGATTGGTACAAAAGCTGAGAGATAGTCTTGGATCCAGCTGAGCATGAGCTGATTGTGTGATTGCATTTGCATTTGTCAGCCCCATTATTAGATTTGATGGTGGAGCACACAGAGAGAGAGAGAGAGAGAGAGAGAGAGAGAGAGAGAGAGGGTTGTTGCTTCAGCTTCCTCGTTCTCTCTCTGCTGCTGGTGTCTCACAACAATGGTGACAACAAAGAAAATAACAAAGGCTCAAGAAGGTATTAACAACAGGCTTGCACTTGTTATGAAGAGTGGCAAGTAAACTTGGGATATAAGACTACATTGAAGTCATTGTGTGGTGGCAAGGTTCAATTGGTCAGTATTGCAAACAACTGCCCACCTTTGAGAAAGTCAGAAATTGAGTATTATGGGATGCTTTCAAAGACTAATGTACATCATTATACTGGAAACATTGTAGACCTTGGCACTGCTTGTTGTGTGTGTGTGTGAGAGAGAGAGAGAGAGAGAGAGAGGGAGGGAGAAATGAAATGATGAGTCTCTTTGGAGACATCTGATAAAATTGGAACGATACAGAGAAGATTAGCATGGCCCCTGCGCAAGGGAGGGAGAAATGAAATGATGAAATGATATATTAACGTCTATAAAAGGCCAAAATGACCTATGAGACCATGAGTTACAATCTTGTGTATGATGGTACATCTGTTTGGGCAAAATATGTAGCACAAAGCAAAATACGAAAGGAAACTAACTATGGCTATGTGTAAAACATAGAGCTCTATCTAGTAACAATGAGCTCCAAATGGTACAATCTCATGTGGGTATGGAGGGCCTAGCTCTAGCCCGAGCAATAATCCCCTGTATCCGCCTATGAAGGTGTCGTCGATGTCTGTGTCGAGGCTTAGAATGTTTGGATCGGCTAAGCTGAACGGCTCGATCAATCAGTACTCCTTGTCTGTGTGTGGACTGTGGTAGTGAGAGAGGCTCTCGTGTGGATTGTGGCTGTAATTGTATTGAAGTCTTCTGAGTCTCCTTTGCAAAGAAGTCTGTGAGGTGCCTCTGTGAGGGGCCTTGGTGTCCTGGAGCAGCTGTACTCCTGAGGTGCATGCCACGAAGCCGTGGTATCTCAAGAAGAAAGAGGCCAAGGCATTGCTGATCAGTAAAATCCATGACTCTGGATAGTGGTCCAAATCCGTCTCTAAAGAGACAATGGAAACGACCATGGACCTCATAATATGCTGGGCAGTGGCAGATATAATGCTCCTCTGTCTCTGGCTCTAATTGGCATGTCTAGCATATGCCCTCCTTTGGTGGGATGGATCTATATCTGCCAATCTCAATCTCTAGCTGATGTGAGGAGGTGCGCAACTAGCCAATAGTACATTTGATCCCATGGGAAAGGTGGGTGTCCATGTATCTCGAGCGAACAATAAATCCATCATCTGTAGTACGAAGGAAATGATTGCAGTAGAAAGCCATCTTTGTCCCTAGCTCCTGCCCTGGCATCAACCATGTCCGCTTGATATCCAACTGGGTAAGATCCATCCTGATGATCTTGCGAATCTCTAACCTGCTCAGATCAAGAGATGGTGCATGAAGGGAGTACTGGAAGGGGGGTAACTTGTCCATGCTATAGCCGTGCAGCTCAAACCACACCGACATCTGTGCATACCAACATGAAGTATCACCCTTTTTGGCAAGCTGCCTGGAGGACTCAAGGGCCAACCGTGCATATCTGTGTCTGGGTAAGTCCCATAGGCTATGTATGTATGTGACCGATCGGGTGAGGGCCTCTACCACAATCGGTGTAGCTGCTAGCTCGGCTCTGATGATCTCATGTGGCACTGAGGCCTTACATCTGATCATCATCTTGGATATCATGGACGCTAGGGGTTTCTCCATCAATCTCCATTTGTCATAAGTGCGCCCTGATTTGCTATGGTGGTCAAGACTGGGCCCCCATATTTGTACTCCATAAAGTAGTGTGGATGTGACTAGCGTATCAAAGAGCCATAACTTGGTGCAGGGTTCTTGGAATTGCACCTGTGAGCACATCCTCTCCAAACCACCTAGTGCTGTGTATTCGCGAGTCAGTCTAGTGTCTGTTGCCTCTCACATAGAAAAGGTGGGCCTTGTGAATAAGACTCCTAGGTATGTATAAGAATCCACATACTCTAGCTCCTCAAATCCATATGTGAATTTAGGTGCTGATCTCTTGACCCACTTGAGCCTTGTCCAGAGACCACCACTTTCTTTATAGAAAGGAGGGTCCGAGAGTCCATTGACAGACTTAGTAGAGGAAAGGCACAATATCATGATGGATTAGTAGCCGAGCACTTGATCCATACTAGAGATTTGGTGGTAGGATTCCTAGCTTACTTGTTTAATGCTGTATTTACACTTTCCATTTCAAGGCGGAAATGCACTGCATCTAGAAGACCTACTCATAAACCTTTTATCTTCTAGGTGATGACGAGCTTAGCAACCGTCATGTCCCAAGCTTCCCCCCTTGCTCCGTCAGATTGCGCCAACCCCCCAGATCAAGTGCGCTATCAGCGCTCGACACGCTGAGAGCCCCCCCCCCCCCCCCCCGCGCGGCCAGGCCTTCCTCGCCAGGCCTTCTTTCCACTGGAAATCAGTAGTCTCCACCCCCCCCGCGATTGATCCCCCTACCCTCCAGTTGTTCCATCTATCTGCAGTAACTTTCCCACACCCCCCCCCCCCCCCCCCCCCCCCCAGGTAGCACCACGACGTGATTGGTTGTTCTCGCAGAAGGGACGCGCAATTGAAACCTCTGGTCAGACGCCGACGCACTCAATGAGTGTCCCCCAGTCAAACACCTTGCGCGTCGTCCTCTCTGAGGAGCAGATCTTAGCCGTTCGAGCTAAGGAGCTAGAGCTAAAGGAAACAACGATTTATGGTCAAGTAGTAGGACATTCTCCAGCCAGGGCCCAGCTTCGGGACTGTCTTCACTCCACGCTGCGTATCGGCACAGCGCAGATTGTGGAGGTGGTCCTACTGGGCCAAGGGATTTTCATGGTTTGGCTTAGTTTGGCAGACGCAGCTCGCGAGTTACTTGCTAGTTCACCATATGCGTCCATGAAGGGGGTCATATACATGGTCCCTTGGTACAGTGGCTTTACTGTGGAGGCATTTGCAATCCATAATAGGTTTCTTCGGCACCTGGTCACCCTTCTTTTTCCCGGCTTGGTGATAGAGTATCGCCAGCTCGTGGAAGATTTTAGACGTCTCTTCGGCAATGTTCTTCCCGCATCTTTCGCGGATGCAGTGACAGCAGTAGGAGTCCCAAAGGTATGGGTGGCAGTGAAAGAGGTAAAGAATATCCCACAGTTCTTAGAGATTGAGGTGGGCGGGCACTCCTTTAGGCAGCAGGTCATTGTGACAGGGCAACTAGGGCAGTGCCTGTGCTGCCACGACTTTGGGCATTAGGCAGCAGTTTGTACGTGCTTCGGTGCCAAGGCGGCTCCGCTGACTGGCCAGCAAGTGGACGCTGACGGTTTCACACGGGTCCAGAGACAATAGAGAGGGAGACGAAAGGAGGGGCGCGGCCAGCTCCTCAGACCCAGCCTTGGAAGCAAGGAGTAGGTGGCTGTGTGACGCCCCCTCGGCAGAATAATCCATAGCCCCCCCTGCCCGCCCCACCTGGCAGGACCGCAGCCCCCCACATCCACCACCCGCACCACAGATTACCTCACTTGAGGTCCCACAGCCCCCCCCTCCCCCCACCATCTCCCCTACCAAGCACTCCCCACCATCTCCCCTACCAAGCACCCGGTTTAGGTGACCTCCCCCAGGTTCGTAAGTCAAGGAGGGGCAAGGCCCATCTACTAGCACCACTGGATGGACCAAACTATATGCCTTTTTTCTTCAGTCCTCTCACTCAGGGGAGTGGACTACTACACAGGTAAAGGAGGAGTTAAAGAGTCAGGTGGTGGACCACATCTCCTAGTGGATGGGAGAAGAAGAACTAGCACTGTTTGCATAGCAGTGGCCTTACTGCATGATGGACATTAATTGGTGGGCTAGCGCCGAGGTCCCTCACTTGAGCATCATCTTTCGAGCCCCTCCTCAGCGGAGAGCTCTGAAGGATGCGATCGAGTGGCCCCTAGCACAGGCGGTCCGATTTTACCAGTGTATAGAGTCACGACTTTTAGCATGGCTGATAGATGCATTGATAGTACCACCTGGAGCATCTATCATCCCTATGGTCTGGCCAAGGGCCACTATGGGGGACTGGAGCTCACCGTCTAGATGGGCGGCAAAGCGTACTTGCATGCCTCATAGTTTCTCCTCCTCATCAGCTGCCCCCACACCGAATAGATGCCTGTTCAGTCAGTCACAGGTTTCCCCATGAGCCTACACCTTGCATCTTGGAATGTGAAGTCTCCACTACAGTGGGGCACGTGGTTCCAAGAAGTTGATTGTTCGGCAGGAGCTGCAGCCTGCCCTTGCCGGATGGATCAACATCTTACTTCTATGGGAGCACAAGCTCACCTCTACCTAGGCCCATCAGGTAGGGAAGGTACTTCCGGGCAGCTCACACACTTATTGGGAGCACGCTATAGGTGCTCATGGTAGGAGTGGAGGCGTATGCGCCTCTATTGGCCCAAGTCTCACTGCCTATGTACGAGACCACGGGACGATAGTGGCAGGGAGGGTTCTTTGGATCAGATTGGATATTGGGGACCCGTGCCTTGGAGTCCTCAATGTCTATGCCCCTACGAAGGTTAGGGCACGCAGCAAGTTCTAGGTGGAGATCGCGGATGGACTCCCAGAGGCAGACTCTTGGATTGTTGGAGGAGACTTCAACAACCTGGAGGCTTTGGAGGACCAGCAGGGCAGACGCAGAAGCTACCAGGGCATGGTTGGGGAGGAGCAGGAGGCATGGAAGGTCTTTCTGCTGGCAGTAGGAGCACGTGACGCCTGGAAGGACCCTGCTTTCCATAGGAGGGAGAGGTCGTTGGATTTCTCTTGGGGATATAGGCGGCTTGGAGGAGTCTTGCTGGAGCGGTTGGATAGGTTCTATGTGGGAGAGTGGGGAGGTTCTCGTGGAGGCCAGATTGAGTAGTTGGCAGGCACCACGTTGTCCAATCAGTGCCCAATTCTCCTGACACTTGATCCCCCAGCATCCGCCTTAAACGCACGCTCTTGTCGGATCCCTGACTCGATCTATAGGAGGGAGGAGGTGACGAGACAGATAGAGCAGATTTGGACTAGAGAGTGGGGCGGGAGGGACCGGATAGCAGAGGAGGTTGCAGAGGTGGTATCCGAGTTGAGCAGAATCTGCCAAGAGGTAGCCATACAGGCTAGGCAGCAGAGCTAGGAGGAGGAGAGAGCACTCCGGCGGGACTTTGCAGCCACGCAAAGACTGTCATAGGAGGCACCAGGGGATCCCACCCTCCACGTGCAAGAGGTGCGCGTGCGAGCAGCCATTGTTGGCCTAGAGGACAAGCGCTTAGAGTTCTCTTTTCGAACCTCAGCAGCTTTTTGGGTGCGGAAGGGGAACACGATGTGCAAGGAGTTCTTCCAGGTGCACCAGCCTCGCACTGCAGGAGAGCAGATACGTAGCCTTCGGGATGAGTATGGGAGGACTCATTCTAGCCCAGACGAGGTGATGGAGATTGCCACCGACTATTACACGCGCCTCTTCTAGCAGGAGAGAGCCTCAGCTAGAGGACAGAGGTGTAGATAGTAGGTCTGGGATCACACTCCGTCCCTTGTCACAGAGGAGATGGGACGCTCCCTCTTAGCCCCCTTCACAGAGAAGGAACTAGAGGAGGCTTTCCACACACCGGATGGGCAGAAATGCTCGAAGAAGGATGGCCTATCTAAGGCCTTCTTCACTACCTACTAGGAAGTGGTGAAGGACCCCCTATTGTTGGCTTTCCAGGAGATTTTCACTTTAGGACAGATGCCTGAGAACCTCTCGGCAGGCCTTATTAGCCTTCTTTCCAAAGGGGGAGACCGGCTGGAGCTTTGCCAGTGGAGACCGATCACCTTGTTGTCAGTGGCCTAGAAGGCACTGGCAAAGATGATTGGTAGGCGACTACGCCCTGTGCTTCCAGACATCATCCACGACACACAAACAGGCTTTGTCTAGGATAGAAGCATCCTAGACAATGTATTTACCTTCTTTGAGGCGACTGAGTGGGCTTAGCACACTGGGTAGAGACTGGCCATACTACTCCTGGATTTTGAGAAAGCTTATGACAGGGTGCACTGGGATTTCCTAGAGGGCACCATGGTGAGGTTAGGATTCCCTCAGGTTTGGATTCGCGGGGTCTCTGCCCTTTATAGATTGGCCACCAGCAGGGTTCTCGTAGGCGGAAGGCGAGGGGAGGAGTTTCGGCTGGAGAGATCGGTTCGATAGGGCTGCCCCCTGGCCCCATACCTGTTTCTACTCTTTACAGAGACGATGTCTCACTTCCTCAGGTCACGTGTGAGCGGACTACACGGACTCCGACTTCCAGTGAGAGAGGAGACTGAATTGTTAGACTCAGAGTATGCACACATCACTCTACATAGAGGACGATGAGTTGATGTTGGAGAGAGTGAGGCTGGCTCTTGACGTGTTCTGGTTAGCAGCGGGAGTGAAAATCAACTGGCGAAAGTCGGTTGGTTTCCTCACAGACCCGGACTCTAGCACGGAGTGGGGCGTCCACTTGGGATTTAGATGCATGAGCAGAGGGCAGACTGTCCGGTATCTTGGGTTCTAGGTGGGACTTGACATCACTCTTGCCCAACAATTTCTTCCTATCCTTGATTCTATTTGGAGGAAACTGACCTATTGGAGCACGGCTCGCCTCTCATTAGCCGGCTGAGCCTTGGTGGTCAACCAGGTACTTCTAGCGACGGCCTGGTACATCGCCTCGTGTTGGTGCTTCTTCTCATCTTGCGCAGCGCAACTCCACTGCCTAGTGTGGAATTTCCTCTGGTCAGGGTCAGATGGTTCTAGGGACTCTAGGGCCAAGGTGGCGTGGGCGACCATCATACGGCATCAGTCAGAGGGAGGGCTTGGATCATAGACCCAGAATATCAGAGTATTGCCCTCTTGGGCAAGCTAGTTGTCCGCGGCCTCACACCAGGCGGGCAGACTTGGACGGTCTTATTGTAGGAGGGCTTTCAGGACTGTAGACCGAGGCTTGGCGGTGAGTGATCACTTTTCCTACGCAGCCTACTTCGCGTTTGGCAGGGCCTCTGCAAGGCCCTAACATAGAGCCCCCTAGGCTGCCAGGAGGAGATAGACCGTCAGCCAGTGATCTCGAACCCCCACTTCAAAGATCGGGAAGGAGCACAGATCGGCGAGCGTACCCACATCCAGTGGGCTGGTTGGGAGGCCGGCCCGGCTTGTACCATCAGGACATGGTGGGAGGTGTACAGGATGGCGGAAGAGGAGGTGCTGCAGAGAGCATCAGGCTGTCAGAGGGGAGCGGAGTTGAGGAGAAGAGAGATAGACGCAGCAATACCTCTAGAGTGGCTTGCTCCCCTGATACGAGAGCTGATAGAGCTTGGGGAGATATGGGCAGCTAGGTTCTCACCAGCAGGCATCCCCCTATAGGTGGCAGGAAGAGTGGGTGGCGCCCCACACGGGACTTTCTTCGCAGTGCATGAGGGGGGATGTTTGGCCCTTGACAGAGGATAGCAGGATGAGGGGATAGCCACCCTCTCGTGGAGAAGGATTCCGGTGGTGGGCCTTAAGGGGAAGACATGGCGATTGGACCCCTATGTCTTCTGGGAGGAGCTAAGGGAGTGGCGCCTTTGGATTTGGGAGGGTAGACCACTTGATGAGCTGGAGTGGGATCCAGGAGAGTGGCTATGGCCGGCCACGGCGGTTGCCAAAAAGCCACCTAGGTTCTTTGAGTACACTGCTAGGATTGGCAGACATGTACTGATGCAGGAGGATATGGAGTGGGCGCCATCACATAGCAGGCCCTGGGCGGAGCACAACATCACAGAGCCTTTTCGATGGTCCTTCTGGCGCCGCCTATGGGATAGTTGGAGGCCGAGGAGGGTGTCGTATTTCTTATGGTTGGTGGCACATGGAGGCTTAGTGGTGGGAAGTTGGCTTGCCCAGATGCAGGAGGGAGGTTGTAAGTGCTGCACACAGCAGCCTCTGGAGACCCCAAAGCATTGCCTTTGGTCATGTGAGGAGGCGCAGCTCATGTGGAGAGGAGCTTGCCGCATCCTTTGCCGTATAGCACCCAGCCTTGGATGTATCTCATGGGGAGCCTTCTCTTGGCAGGCAGTCAGCTAGGGCTGTCACCTTCTGTATGAGGCCGGGATGCAAGACACGATATTCATTATTGAGGCAGGGTCGTGCTCAGTGGTCGGTTTGGAGGCTCTACCCATCCGATAGGTACTAGAGCCCACAGCAAACTGCTCGGAGGTATGGGAGATCATAGGGAGTCTTGTTGGATGGCATATCTGGAAGGTGCGGTGTCAGGAGGCTTTCGGCGGAGACTATCAATATAGGCGACCTTAGCAGAGCTTTGGACCTCCATCATCCACTCCCTCCGCGGTCGATGGGGTTAGGTGCAGGGTGAGTCCAGGGCTCGTCAGGAGCTCCGTGGTCATTTCATGCGCACTTGGGGCTGCCAGGACCTGTTTTTCGTGATGCAGGCAGGCAGCCCCAGTTGGCGATCCCCCCTTTCCCCCCCTTCCCCCCCCCCCCCCCCCCCCCTCACCCAATGGCTTCTTGTCCCCAGACCGCCTTGAGAGGCTTGTATACATGATGTATTTGTGATTTTGCATCAGTTCCAGCTTGTCTGTTGAGCATGAACATTCCGTTGTAATTAGTTTTTTTGAGCAATATAATCAGCCACATTTTACTTGCAAAAAAAAGCTTACATGTTCAACAGAGCCATGTGTGAAGGCCTACCAGAAAGCTGGAGCACGAACACTATTGTGGCTATCCTCAAGTCAGGGGACTCTACTCTACCCAATAACTATCGGACTATCATGGTTGGGCATACATTGGCTAAGTTATATGCTTCCATCCTTGAGCATGAGTTAAGCAGGTGGGCAGAGATGTGGGGTCTTAGAGCACAGGGACAGGCTGGCTTTAGGAGAGGCTTCTCCACATTGGATCACATCCTCACACTCAGAGCAATCGTTGAGGAGGGAAGGGCCCATGGCCGATGGACCTACTACTGCTTTGTGGACTTCCGCAAAGCCTTTGACACAGTATCGAGAGACAGGTTGATACATAGATTGCATGCCATGGGAGTACCGAAAGAGCTCAGTTGGGGTCTTTTGGCACTGTATGAGAGAGTTGTGGGCAGAGTTCGGACACCTGAGGGCCTTTTGGCACCTATTTACTCCACCATTTTGGGTGAAGCAGGGATGCCCCCTCTCTCCAACTTTAGTTGGCCTGTACATTGATGGGATTGCTGATTATATTTCATAGGAAGGAGATAGAGGAGCTCCACTAGTTGGCACTTGGATACCTCTCCTATTGTATGCAGATGACATTGTATTGATAGCTGACTCTCCAGAGGGTCTACAGAGACACTTGGATGCATTACACTCCTATACTTTGGACAGTGGGCTTTCAGTGAACCTTGGTAAAACCAAGGTGATGGGAGAGGTTGTGGTTGAAGCTAACACCTTGATCCACATTAAATCTGGAGATGACGAGTATTCATGTACTTACAAATTAGAATGTATACATATATGGCACACAAGGAAATTAAATATCCAACTATCCCCACTTCATGTCTAAGGCGAATTATGACATAAGATAAATGAAAAATACAAAAATAATGGGATGTGTGCAGTGTTAGCTTTTGCAAGGCAGTGTCGAGTCCCAATTTATTAAAAAATTGATGGAAAGGTCTTATGTCAAAAGGGGTAGTGTGTAGTTCCATGATATAGAATACAGTACCCTTTTTAAGTGACTTTGAATACCAAGATTTAATTAGGAGCAAACAAGACTGTTGCTTAATGAAATGTGCAAGTCTCTCCTTGAATTGTATGACCTCCTCAACATGTAGGCTCTCATGTTGCACTCCATGACACACGTGAAGTCATATGGAAATGAGAACAGCCATACCACAATCTACACTCTCATGGCAGCTTGATAATGGAAAGTAGGACTGGGAAAGATGGCTGATGAAGAAGTATCTTGGTTGTTCACTAAATTCCTCCCTTTGCTTCGATTAGTTGATGAAGAAACTTTATAAAGCCCAATCATATTTGTCCTGTTGTGGAGAATGATGAGCAACCATAGCTGCCCACTCTAGATTGGAAGAATATAGTTTGAAAATTGGAATTGAGGACTAAGGATGGAGTACGAAGAGTGGGCTTACGTACTCCTAAATAAGTTACAAGGGAGGCCAAATCTTCAAAATTACATCACAAAGACAATCATATTGCAATTTTTATGAAAATGATAATCTAAATGTAGAACTTTGGCCTGTAATATACCCATGGGCTTGGAATGGAACATTTCTAAAGACTAGCTAGATTCCAGCTCATCATTTTTGTATGGTCTCTCTCTTCTAGTGCTGTAAGGGAAAATCTTGCTACATCACATGTGCAGTACAAGCACACAAAGACATAAGCAAGGGAAGAGAGAGAGGAGAGAGAGGGCTGAGAGAAACAGTGGAGGAAAAAAAGGTTGATGCTTGTCTGGGGAATTGGGATATTGAAGTTGTAGATATTAAGTACAAAAATTGGGTGATTGAAATTGGCTTTAAATACCCAGAAATTACTGAATCAGTAACAAAGTAAGCCAAGTCTTTTGAAAGTAAGTTACAAACTAGGTCAATGATTAAAACTCACTTTTAAGTTTAACAATTAAGATGACTGTGTGGAGCCATTCTTAACGTTTAGAACTTTGGTCACTCATACATGCTTATTTGAGAACTTTTCTGACAAGGTTCCAGCTCATTGTGTCTCCTTAAAATGACAATACAGAATTCTTTTTAGACATTTAGGATGTTACCTTAACTCTGAAGGATCTTATTGCTACAATATACATATCTTGTTATGGATCTCAGTTTACAACTACAAGATTCTTTTTTCCTTGCAGTTCTAGAGTAGTTCTTGAATGTGTTTGTTTTCTGCTAAGGTCAGGCCTCTGCAGCCTTAGTTACCTTAGATATGTAACACACTTGAATTCTTATTTTCTGCAGGTTCCTTTGCAGAAGAAGATGTTGGAACGGGGGGGCAAGTTATTGGGATCACAACTCTGAAAGGCATGGCCAATGCCAGCAGGGGCTTGGAAGTTGCTGTTGCTAATCTTCAAGATTACTGCAATGGTTGGTTTCATGCTTTTCAAAATTTAATCACTTCAAAGGTTTCAAATAAATGTCTTAGCAAGTCTGATTGACTAATTCTGGCTTATGTCATGATGTTAGAGCTTGAAAATCGACTCTTGTCCCGTTTTGATGCGGCATCTCAAAAGCGAGAATTATCAACTATGGCGGAATGTGCCAAAATCTTATCTCAGGTAAATGAGTTTTCCACTCAATGGCACGAAGGTACCACAGTGCAATGAGTTCAGTGGCATAAATATGTAACACATCTTGATTGTTTGGGCATGGAAATCATTCTGAATTGTCAGTTGGTTTTCATTGTTTTTTTAAACTGGGGTGCATTCATATCTCACTATTTTATCGAAAGTCTTATTTCAAAAGGTTCTATCTTGATCTTAATGTGGTACAGGCACTTGATTCTATGCCGTTTTCTGCCATTTGTATTTTTGATACATCACAGACACGTGTGAATCTAGTGGAAGTATTGAAAAATCTTTTGGCAACATCTTAAACCAGCCTTTTGAAGGATCTCTAAGTGTCTCTTAGGATGGAAAGCTTTTTCTTTGCTTCAGAAAGGGATCACTTCAAGTTAATACATTTAGTGCGTATACTACAGAGGGAATTCTTAAAGCTTTTATCATATGGATGTTTTTCATTAATACTCTGAAAGAGTTATTGTAGCCATGCTGGCTACTTGAGGCTTCATGAACACGCTTTATCTTGTGCTCCCATTTGAGGGTCCTTGACGGAACATGTGCAACAAGGTAACTGCAAAGTGTTTCACCTCCGAAATCTTTCCATCCTTGAAACATGTGTTTCAGCATGAGATCTTTCAACTTTGGGTAGACCTTAAGTGAAACACCACATAAAACAGCAATGCATATATACAACATATTTTTCATAGAAGTTGGCTTTTTTCCTTTGGACTGAAAGTGGTAGGCGAAATGCTGCATACTGAAACGTTTCATTACTGAAACACCTTTGCATTTCATACCTGGTGAAACATGTTTCATGGTTACCATGACTGCAATCAATGAAAGGACTGTTGGCATTATGTCTTGGTCTACTGATGATTGATCTCTGCTACCACTCCACTCTCTAGCTTACCCCCTACAAGCTCGGGTGGATCTCCTAGAGGGCCCCGATGCTAGGTAAGGTTGGGCTTTGTGGGTTATTTTTGCCTTCGAGTGGAGTCCTGATATGGACTAGAACAATTATTGTAATAAGAATAAAGAAAATAAATTTGACAAAATATTTTACTTTTTGAAAGGATTGTTTTCCCTTATATTTGTGTTTGTGCCTGACATTACATGAATAAATACTATTTAATGGGCTAATTAATAAAGGCAACCTGATGATTTGATTACTTGAATCCCGTTGCAAGATGTGTGAGACTGGAAGATGTGTGTGAGAGTGCACCTCAGCCCTGAATGGAGTAGATAAGATTTCTCACACAGATTGGAAGAACCTCATGCAGAGTATTTGCATGGTCTTTATGTGACACAGTAATTGTCCGTCAACTTGGGGATAAGTAGGTTCATTTGTCTACAAAATTGCCCAAAGGCGCACACTGCAAATAAAGGGGGAGAATAAGTTTGGTTCCTTTTCTTGGCTGTTGTGATTACTCATTCAAGTACCATGTTGAAACTAACTCCGAAACTGTATCATCCTTTCAACTGCTCTTCTCTTCTATGATTAAAAAAAAGCAATTCCTTTCAGCACCTGAAGCGTACAGCAGCATTGCATTTGCTCATGGCTACCATACCAAGCAAAAAGTTCTCATCATCATCTTGTTGACATCATGTACTGCTGTTGTTTCACTTACTACCATGTATGCTGATAAATGTTTGTCAATATAGTGCCAATCTTACTACAAATTACAAACTGATACTAATCACACTTCCCATGTAAAAGGGCATACAGCCTCATTGTTATGTGGCATCTGATATTGTGGTTTGATACTTTTATTGATATCATGTACTTCGATTGTTGACTTATATCAGGTGCGACAACTAGGTCATGTGGTTAGTATTAGTAAGTAAAAGATTGCCAGACAATATTCACTGCAATTCACACACACTACACAATAGTATTCACACCTTTCATGTAAATGGGGTGTGGCCTCATTGTTATTTTATGCTGCATCTGGTATCATAATTTCATGTCGAAAGTTTTGTTAGACCTTGGGCAAACTTAGTATGTTCAAGTTCATTTTGCCTAGCTTTATGCTGAAGGTTGGACTCTGATCATATTGCAGTTCAATCGAGGAACCAGTGCAATGAAAAGATATGTGGCATCTCGTCCAATGTTCATTGATTTGGAAGTAATGGACGCTGATGCCAGAATGGTTCTTGGTGAAGAGAGCTCACAGGCAAATGCTACAAACTTGGCACGTGGGCTTTCTACTCTCTACAAGGAAATTATAGGTCTTGTTACACTAGCCCTCTCAAAAGATTGAACTGAAAACTGTCTCTTTGTTTGTGTGCCTCTCTCTAGAATGCAAGTCTGAAAAAGACTTTGTTTCACATGATGTCTAGACTAACACACATATTTGTCTTAGCAGAAACAGTAAGGAAGGAAGCAGCGACCATTGCAGCTGTATTTCCTCATCCAGATGCAGTAATGTCTATTCTTGTGCAGGTAGTAGCAAGATTTGTGTTTCTGTTATGTATATTCCTAAACAAGTTATCAATGCTTTTTATTTTTTGTTAATTGCAGCTTGCAAAATGGCAATTTGCACCTTTGTATTCAACAAATTTGCAGCATGGTTTTTTTTCAGGAAATGATTAATTGATGCCATTCAGGATCTTGAACGATTAAGGTTATAACTTGGTTAGATTTTGCCTACAGGATGCGGTTTTTAATCACAAGCTATAGGCAATGGCATCCAGGTGAAGGGAAGGGAAATATTAGTTAGGGCATTACAATGCTTGGAGCTTAAGGGTTCAATGATCTACTCTCAATGTGCGAAATACATAATTTAAGCTGCAAATTTTGAGCGGCATGACAATGTGAAGAAGATTGCTCATGACAATTGTAACGGAGAACATTGAAAGGGGTGTGGTCTGGGACTTACTACCATAAGAGTGTGTTCTTAGTTCCAAAAAGCAATTGCTAGTCCTCTAACATTGTCACAATTGTATTTTTGAGCTTCAAGTTCATATCGTTGTTAAGCATGAGAAAATGATAGAGTTAGACAAATTTATTGACCAAATAAGATCTAAATTTGTGGTTGATACGATTTTGACAGTTGTGAGATGATTCTTGTGAGATCCTTTCTATGAATTGAAAAATAAGGAATGGGCACAGGGTGTCATGCTGACTCAATGGTAGGAAGGCATAGGAAGTCTGGTTCCTAAATGTCAAGCGGGTGTTGAATTTCAAGCTTAAGAATTGATCACTTGGCATGGTAATTTATCAGCTGATAGGAATAGTACTGCAAGATTGAGCCTTGTTTTTCATTGAGGAGTACACCTTAGTTGGTATGGTCTTTAATCTAAGATACACATCTTAGATGTTGTCTGCAATGCTTTTATTGAGATTGAGTATGATGAATATAGTAATTTAATATGTTACTCTTTTAGGTTGGCTCTACTAAGGATTTAGGAATTTGCATTAGGAGTATATTGTACTGGTCATGCTTGCATTTGTTCCTTTCATGGTTGAATCCATATGTACACTATAGGGAATATACTGCCAGGCACATATGTTAGAAATGATCTGACACCAGTGACGTTGGTTAGGGAAGGCTGTCCCTTATTGTGGGATTGCCACTGATTTATTTGGTACTTAACTTCAGCAATTTCAGTATATGAAGCTTCTGAAGGTGGCTCACCCTCATACTGTTAACTCAACCCTTTGGTCTGCATCAACTTCCAAAAGTCAGTTGTTAGCATTAAAAATTGCTGGTTAGAACTTTTATGGCTTGACAATACAGCTTGGCTATTTGGTACCAGTCACAGTTGTGCCAAAGATCGGATCTTAAATGGGAATCTCAAAGTCCTCCATCTAGCAATTCGTTCATGGTCCAGTGAGGGCAGGGAAGGCCTAACAGATGGAGCAATGATAGCCTCAATCCCCTGGCTTTTTCTCTCTTCTCGGCTCTCTTTTTTTCCATCCTTCACCTACTTGCTTGGCTCCTCTTTTTATCCTTTACCCTGCCACTCCTCCTCCTCATTCAAACTCCCTACTTCTCATCAAACAACCTTCCTCCCTCCTGTTGACTTTCTCCCCTCTATCAGAAGCTCCAAAACTTAAAAGAAGGAAGGCTTGGTGCATTTGCTACAGTCGACCATTGATGAGGCATTCACCACGGTGTAGTGGTGGCTTGGGTGGGGGATGGCTGCAGGGAAGGCTTCACCGGGATTGTAGCCATTGTAGAGAGCTAGCCAATAAGCCAACCTTGTCTCCAGTGGCTAGCCATTGGTTGCTTTTCCAATGTTGTGAAGAGGATATCTCAATACTTGAAAGGCAGACATGATTATGCTTTATTTTATCCGTGTAGTGCTTATCCACAATTTTATGCTTTTTGTGATTTTGATTGTGTAGGCTGTTATATATTAAGAATGCTGTGAGCAAGGATCAAATTGCCTGATTAAGTACGAATTAGATAAGCTATGAAACTGACAAATTCAGATAGAAGTTTGAACACTTACACAGATACTTATAAATCATGTCATGCCATTAGTCTTATATTACACAATGTAAATAAATTGGATTCTTATAGCGACATGCCATTAGTCTTATATTACACAATGTAAATAAATTGGATTCTTATAGCGACTAGCCATCAGCTTCAGATTGTTTCAATAGACATTTTTAGGTGGACTGGAACTAAGGTGAGTAGAGATGAGTTGATGACGTCAAAACAGGCTCAGAGATGACCGCACTTGACTGCATTTCCTGACTGGCTAGGCTGCTGTACCTGTGAAGGGAGCGAAATGCAGTCCTTCGGGTAGAGAGTTATTAATGACGAAGATGGGAGCTGCTTTGGAGTCCGGATGAATGGCAGCAGTGTACAGATGTCCAACCACTTAAAACACATATATGGCTGAGAAGGTGATGACATAATCTCTTTGAAAGATGGCACTGGGAAGGATAGTAGGTGACAGATGGGCACCCTAGTTGGGGGAGGAAACACAACCGATTTGATGTTGAAAAATTGATGAAAAGCTTGATATTGCAAAATGCATCATAGAAAGATATCACTTGCTGATGGAGACATCCAAAACTGCAAAATGCAGCAGGTGGAATAATGCAAGGAATACAGTCACCAGGAGATAGGAGTGAGTAGTGATGATGTAGGCAGCCATACGAACATCTGCCAGAAAAATGCAGGGACTGGAGAGCAGTAGACAGATTGCAATCAGCAACAATGATGTTGCGAGACTGGTAGACTGATTGCTAGGCTAAGATAGTCCTCCAGCCTCCAGTTAGCCACTAGCCAATGGAGAGGAAGAGATGAAGACTTGAAGAGAAGAATATAATCTGAATGAAGAATGAGAGTGGGTAATGAGTGAATGCTCACAACATGCCTGTTTATAGGGGATTTTGGTGCATTTTTCCTTCTGTGTAAAATAAAAACCAATAAATACAAATAAATCCTGTTTGGAGCTGCTAATGAATAGCAAAATTAAGCATTAATGCACCACAAGTAATTGTTAATACATGCCATGATTTTGGTTGCTCAACACCCCCTCTTAGGCTCAAAAAGGCGCTCAAAGAGGAGAGAGAGATGTTCTTCATCCGTGTATGGATTTTAAATGTATGACAAATATAAATATGGTAGGATCCCCAATAAAAGACAATTATGTGGTGAGGGAGTCCAACCTTGGTGAAGCAGCTGTTTGATAGAGGAAGATTGAAAGAGAACACTTGCACCATAGTGGAGAACTTGAAGAAGCAGAGTACACAAGGTCTAGCTAAGGGTGCTCGAAACTCGACCTTGGGAGAGAAGCCACTAGCTCCATCTCCATGTTGATAAGAATATAGAGGCATACATGATCTTGGCAAGATGTGAGGCGTAGTCACCAAGTCATGGCTGAAATATCCAAGGCTCCGATGGAGGTAAATCTTGTGAGTCATGGGTAATCAATAGGTGAGGTGGTAGCTCGGCTACTGCATCCAAATGAAGATACTCATGATGGATCATGAACCCCTCTAAAAGTGGAGGAAAAAGTTCCCCCTTTGAATCCCCCTTTGAAGGAGATAAGGAAACCATAAAGTGAGGAATCACGGTCTCCAGAGTGATTGATGAAGAAGAAATGAACGTTGTAACTGCCGAAGAATGTATACGAGGTTGTGGTGGAACAAAGGCCTAACAACTCTTAGAGGAGAAGAGGGATGGGAGGGAGGGGGTATCATAGATGATCTCCTCAATATCCTCATCAGAGTCAATGCGCTTCAATTCATTTCACCATCAAATATTGCTTGGAAAGAAAGATACAAGCCCTCCACTGACGGTGAGTGCTGCTGGCTATGGCAGCCAAGAAGGGTAATGTGAAGATGGAATGGGGAGATGAATTCATCTACTAGACCTGAGCTGGAGGAGCAGTGTGCTGAGCTAAGCCGAGCTCACCATGGCTTTGATACCATGTTGAGAAAGATGGATCTTGAGCAAGGTTAGCTATGGAGGTTGGAAGTCAATGACAAGAAGCATGATGATATGGACTAGACACACTGACTATTACTCAAATGAATTGGGTTCCAAGATAGATTGGCTTGGATTCAGAAACACAATCTTGAGTAGACATGGACAAGACTGAAAATACAAAGTACAATAGCATTCATTATTCAAATGATTGTCAAGTACATTCTTTTATAGTTGCAAGACGGTACCACTTTTCCTCATTGTGCCTATGGGATAAAGGCAACTCTTCCTAGATTGAGTTGCATGTTCCTTGCCTAGCTGTTCCATACAAAGAGGCACATATGGGTGTGATTGCATATTTCTCAACATTGTGTGTATCGTAGGCACTGTATTACCTTGAGGATAGAACTCTGGTAACTGATGCAGAGTGATCATTCTTGCTCAAGACGGTGAGTTGGCACATGGAGTGCTTGGAGTTAGACACATACACTCCAAGAGTCTGGTGGCAAAGGGAGTAGAGGTCAATGAGGACAGTCTTTGGTGGGGTGACTGTTCTTGCCATAGTAGGTTATTTGATTGGTCAGTGCTCCAAGCTATTGGGTAAGAAGCCATAACGTTGGTGTTTCAAACTTACAAAGGGAGGATGAGAAGAAGAAGAAGGTATTGGTGTAAAGAGATGCTTTAATAGAGATAGAGAACTCAGAGTGTATGGCAAACAAATTGACCAATAGAGCTCAAGATGAAGATAACTCAAGGCGATGAACGAACGAACGAACGATCAAGCTGTATGCTGAATATGATACAATGGGCCTCAAACCTTTGTGTCTTGCGGGACTGGGGCTGAGGTACGTTGAAGGAGGATTTGGAGACACCAATGACAGCTCCAAGAGTGTGTTGTACTCTGAACCATCCTGAATGCAGCAGCAGCTGTATATGTCTGATGAATGTAGTAGGAGTGTAGGTGGACCAGAGGCAGCAAAACACAGATTAATCTGGGTCGAAGGAGACCTCAGCTATCTGAATTAGCTGCGAAAGGATGGCGACTAATAGGATGGCATGCTATGCAGTAAAACCAGGTACAGCTGGTGTAGATGACCTCCTGGAAGCAAAAGGGGGGGTGCTGAGGCAGTAGTTGATTGCTGTAGGGGTGTTGATAGGTGCTGGACAGCCTGAAACAGCAGCAAACATGGATTCTCTGATATGGACAGATTGCTGAATCAATATGAACAGCTGAGTGGCATCAAAAAGGTGAAAACACAGCTGATTAGAGATGGAAATCAAGTTGCCTAGGTGAGGGGGGAAGAAACACAGCTGATGAGGTGATTAGGATGATGTCGATCCTCAGAAGACCCCCCAAATTTAGGTGGTCTGGCTGGAATGACTGCGTGGACAGCTGGGCAGCACTCCGGGAAGCTCCATGAACTGAGGTATCTGCTCACCCTTGGGAAGGGGTGTAGACAATAGTGGGTGTGGAGAGGGCTGATAGGCAGCTCACTGAATATGTGGGATTAAGGAATGTACTCACATAAGCTCCTATTTATATAGGATTTGGGGTGCATGTGACCTATTGAAAAAATAAGCCATTTAATAATTAGAAAGTAGCATTAGTGTGCTTTTGGGGCTGGTTCAAGAAAACTTAATGATGGGTTAATTGAAACCCTAAAATTAGTGGCTTAACAAATGATATCTCTGGAAGAAAAATCTAGAGCTTGAGATAATGTTTCCGCTCTTCACAACCTTTGTTCACCTTCATTGAGAGTGAGGATCTTTAGCTCTTGGAGCACCTCTAATCTGATAACATGTGGAATGAATCATTGCTTTTCATTATCAGCCCCAAAAAGGCTTTTTATTTATTTATTTGTTTTTATTTTACACAACAGGGCAAATGCATCAAAATCCCCTATAAAAGGGCATGTTTAGGGCATTCATCCATTACCCACTCTCATTCCTCATTCAGATCAGATTCCTCTCTTCCACTCTTCATCTCTCCCTCTCCATCTGCTGGTGGTTACCTGGAGCACTCTCTCAGCCTAGTGACCAGTCTACCAGCCTGGTGACATCATTGTTGCTGATTGTGACCTGTATACTGCTCTCCAGTGCGCGTGTTTTTACTGGGAAGATGGTCATATAACTGCCTATGTCATCATTACTCTCTCCTATCTGCTGGTGACCATGTTCCAATTAATGCACTACAAGTAATTGTTAATGCATGCCATGAGTTTGGTTGCTCAACAACCACTGTCTTGCAGGTCAAGCGTAGGCTTTCCAACCGATTTGACAGATTGACATTGAGCCAATTCTCTGTTTTTATAGCAAGAATGCATGGCATGTAGCTCTGAGCTCTATTGTGTAATATCCAAGTTTAGGTATATTTTAAGCTGGAAACTGAGCTAAATGTAGTGGTATCCATCAAGCTGATATGAAACCTAATCCAAGATTGGGCACTGTATGATTGCTGGATTCATATTATGTTTCAGGGACGAGTCACAACTAAGGTTGGAAATTGAAGACACAAACCATTTTATTATCTGTGCTGCTTTTGAGATATTGACATGGCTTGAATTAGCTTAAGACACAACTAAGGTTGGAAATTGAAGACACAAACCATTTTATTATCTGTGCTGCTTTTGCGATATTAACATGGCTTGAATTAGCTTAAGACCATTTAAGGGTGGTATTATAGAAATTTGAAAACATTGCACTGCATTAACTCAGATGGAGTTGAGGTTTTATTCTTTGGATTTTGCATATAATGATTCTTGAAGAAGGGGCGGGGCCCTTTCTTAGACCAGTGGAAGCAACTATTTCAGCTGCTTTTGCTAATTATTCCACTAGTGTTTGCACTATTCAGTCACAAATTGGGGTGCCAGTGATAGTCTGGGGTGTAGTTGCCTGAGGTATATAACCTTTGTGGTGGAAGGCAGTGTTTGTGACATTTTGGTAAACATGCTGAGGTTACTATGGGAAGGTGGAAGCTAAGAAAAAGCGCACAATGTTTTTCTTCAAGCTTGCAAGTTTTGAGTTTATTATGGGATTCTATTTCAGAACTCCTTTTAGATATTGGCTTCAGACAAATTTGATCCTTGGTTTGTTTTATGCTGCAGAGGGTCTTGGAGCAACGCGTGTTCACTATTTTAGACAAGATATTACCCAGGCCTTCACTGTCCAATCCACCTACTGTAGAAGATGGTGGCCTTTTACAGGTTTATGAAGCAATGTTTTGTAACTCGGTCCTTTCATTTACATTGCAGATTCACTGCCTGGAATAGTATCTTTGAGCTTTAGCACCAGCCTGAGATGATTTTCTTTTCGTGTGTGAAACAGTATCTCCGAACTTTAGCAGCAGCTTATGAGAAGACATTGGAGCTTGCAAAAGAGCTCCGTACCCTGGGTTGCGGGGATCTAGATGTGGAAGGTAGGCACAAAACTCAAACATGCCTGCCATTGCAGGGCTGCTCTTTGCACCAAGGTTAATTCAAGTTCAAGCTCCATGCTAATTTTCATTATATGCCAGTATGCCTTTACAAACTAACGTCTCCAAGCTTCAGAGGCAATTGATGGGGGTGGTTAATAAGCCTTTGTGTGCATAATCATCGGAAACTCTGTTTCTTAATAAATGAACAATGGAAGATTTGGATCACATGGCAAAGTAATTACTGAGATCAGTTCACTTTGTTGCCAAATAGAGATGCATTTGTATCATTTATCAAAACTGATTTTACTGTACATTAAATTGTCAAAGCTCTACATAAAGGGAGAGAAGAGCAGTTGAAACTAGGTAGATTGGGGTCCCAACAAATCCACCCACTTTCCGAGTGTGATAAGATTATCAACTGAATATGGCCATCAAGCTTCACTTTAACGGAAGATTAATAAAGGCTTTTTCTTCTAGTCTATGATCTAATCACAGATCTCAACTGGTGCCCTATGTTAGGAACACATACTAGTGGTAATTGCATGAGAATTCTCTTGCACATCCCTCCTTGCCTGCGTAGCTAGTCTGTGGAGTCTTCTGATGTAGGATTGATGCAGCCTTTGCTAGGAATACATACTCATGGCAGTCTAAAAGCATTCTGTCCACTTTTGCAGCAATTCAACTTTTTTGTCCAATTTGATGGTGACAATTTTTAACTAGGCTCATAGTCGCTTTCCCACTTACAGAAATGAGGCTTTTCAGACTAGATAATAGGGTACGTAGGGTGGGGAAGTCGAGTATACTTGGGAATTAACCCAAGAGTGCCCATCATGCATGCGTGATGTGTGTACAGTGTATCCATAAGTGGATGGGCACTAACTAAGCGTGGGTATGGTAGCTACATGAGTGGCCCAAGCAAGGGAGATAGGGCCATGGTAGACAGAGGACAAAAAACTTGCAACAACAGCTCTTGCCCGTCGCGCTGCTGCCCTGCCATTGCGCCAGCTTCCCCCTCCCCGGTTGCGCGCTGTCCCTGCCTTGTTCCCCCCCCCCCCCCCCACCCCCAAAAGCGCTGTGCCCGTTGTGAGCCGGCCATCCGTGGCGTCCAGTGCCTTCCCCACCGTCAGAAAACAACATCTGCCCCTCCTCACCATCGACCCCCCCCCTCTGTTGCTCCCTTCATTTGCAGAAACATTCCCCCCCCTTTGGTAGCACAGTAGCGTGATTGATAGGTTCTCAGCTGGGACGCGCAATGGAAACCTCTGGTCAGACGCCAGTGCATTCTGTGAGTGCCCCCGTCAAACACCTTGTGCGTCGTCCTCTTAGAGGAACAACTCTTAGCCGTCCGTGCCACAGAGCCGGAGCTGAAAGAAACTGCGATCTTTGGTCAGGTCGTAGGACACTCCCCATCTAGGGCCCAGCTTCGGGATTCGCTTCACTCCACATTGCGCATTGGCACAACGTAGATCGCGGAGGTAGTTCTTATGGGTCAAGGGATCTTCATGGTTCGACTCACCTTTGCGGACGCAACTCAGGAGCTAGTGGATAGCTTACCCTACGCATCAACGAAGGGGGTCATTTACATGGTTCCCTGGTACAGTGGCTTCACAGTGGAGGAATTTGTGCTCCATAACAGGTTTCTTAGTCATCTGCCCACCTTACTATTCCCCGGACTGGCGGTAGAGTATCACCGGTTAGTGGAGGACTTTGGACGGCTCTTTGGCACTGCCTCCTTTGTGGATGCATTGACAGCCGCAAGAGTCCCAAAGGTATGGGTGACTGTGAAAGATGCAAAGAACATACCAAAGTTTTTGGAGATCGAGGCAGGCGGACACTCCTTTAGGCAGCAGGTTATTGTGACTGGGCAGCGAGGGCAGTGCCTGCGATGCCATGACTTTGGGCATTAGGCAGCAGATTGCACAATGCTTTGGAGCCAAGGCGGCTCCGCCGATAGGCCTGTAGGTGGACGCTGATGGCTTTACACGGGTCCAAAGACAACAGAGAGGGAGACGACAGGGGAGCCTTAGTTAGCCCCTCACACATACCCACAACAACAGAGAGCAAGAGGGTGAGCGACGAACCCTACGGAGAGTAACCAGCTTGTTCCACCTGGCAGGACCATAGACCTCCACATCCACCACCCGTGGAGGTGTCACAAGCTACCTCACTTGAGATCCCACAGCCTACCCCCCCCTCCCCCAGACACCTGCCTCATATCTTCGACCACCCCACCATCCCTCAATCTTCCTCCTCCCCACCATTTCCCTCACCGATTAGTCCCCCTGATCCTCACCCAGTAGTGGTGACCCCCCACCTCCCACCATAGGATGTGACGAGCCTCTTACGCATACATCCTCCCCTCACTAGCAGCCGAGCCCCTCGTCTCCCCACACAGCCACCAGCTCATCTGTCCCAACTGCCCGTCACTTTCCCGAGATAGACGCAGTTGCTACCACATGAGTTCTTTCGCAGTGTTTCGTGGTCCTACTTGAGATGTGTGGAGTGCAGAGAGTTTCCACTACCTCTGGAGGTGGGGATCTTCGTGGTACGCAAGTCAAGGAGCGGCAAGGTCCATTTACTAGCACCACTGGATGGACCAAACTATGCTTTCTTCCTTCAGACCTCTCATTCAAGAGACTGGATGATGACACAGATAGAGGAGGAGGTGAAGTGCCAGGTGGCAGACCACATCTCCTAGTGGATGGGAGGAGGAGGACTAGCACTCTTTTCCCAATAGTGCCTAGGTTGCATGATGGACATTAATTGGTGGATTGGAGCCGAGGTCCTACATTTGAGCATTATCTTTCGAGCCCCTCGACAGTGGAGAGTACCAATGGATGTGATCGAGTGACCCCTGGCATAGGCTGCCCGTTTCTACCAGTGTACAGAGTCACACCTCTCAGCCTGGCTGATAGATGCCCTGGTGGTACCGCTTGGAGCGTCTATTACCCCCATGGTCCGCCGTCCAAGGGCTACTATGGGGGAATGGAGTTCATCTTCCAGGCCTACGGCAAAGCACATTTGCATGCCCCATAGCTCTTTCTCATCAGCAGCTTCCACACCGAACAGATGCCTATTCGGTCAGTGATAGGCTTCCCTATGAGTCTACATTTTGCATTTTGGAACGTGAATAGCCTCCACTATGGTGGGACACGTGGTTCTAGGAAGTTGATTGTTCGGCAGGAGTTGCAGCCTGCCCTTGCCAGACGGATCGACATCTTACTTCTGTAGGAGCACAAGCTCACCCTCACCCAGGTCCATTGGGTAGGGAAGGTACTCCCAAGCAGTTTACACACCTACTGTGAGTACTCCATTGGTGACCACGGAGGAGTAGAGGCGTATGCACCTCTATTGGCCCGAGTCTCATCGCCTACGTATGTGACCATGGGACGATTGTGGCAGGGAGGGTCCTATGGATCAGATTGGATATTGGGAACTCGTGTCTTGGAGTCCTCAATGTTTATGCCCCTAGTGAGGTTAGGGCACACAGCAAATTCTGGGTGGAGATTGCATCAGGACTCCTGGATTGTTGGAGGAGACTTCAACAACCTGGAGACCTTAGAGGACCAGCAGGGCAGAGGCAGAGACTACTAGGGTATGGCAGGGGAGGAGCAGGAGGCATGGGAGGTCTTCCTCTTCGTAGTAGGAGCACGTGATGCTTGGCGGGACCTAGCTTTTCACAGGAGGGAGAGGTTGCTGAACTTCTCTTGAGGATGCAAGAGGTTGGGCGGAGTTTTGCTAGAGGGACTGGACAGGTTCTATGTAGGAGAGTGGGGGTGTTCTTGTGGAGGCCAGGTAGGGTAGTTGGCTGGCACCACTTTGTTTGATCACTGCTTGGTTCTCTTGACAGTTGATGCTCTAGTTTCGGCCTTGGACATGAGATCCTGTTGGATCCTTGACTCAATCTATAGGAGAGAGGAGGTGAGGAGGCAGATTGAGCAGCTCTGGACTAGGAAGTGGGACAGGAGAGACCGGATCGCAGAGGAGGCTACAGAGGTCCTAGCCGAGTCGAGCAGGATCTGCTAGGAGGCAGCCCTACAGGCTAGGCAACAGAGCTAGGAGGAGGAGGGAGCACTCCGGCGAGACCTAGCAGCCACACAAAGACTACTCCAAGAGGCACCAGGGGATCCCACTCTCCACGTATGGGAGGTGTGCGCACGGGCAGCCCTCACCAGTCTCGAGGATAGGTGCTCGGAGTTTTCCTTCTGTACCTCAACAGCCTTTTGGGCACGGAAGGGGGACACGATGTGCAAGGAGTTTTTCCAAGTGCATCAGCCTCGCACCTCAGGAGATTAGATTCGTAGCCTCCGGGATCAGTATGGGAGGATTCGCTCTAGCCAAGATGAGGTGATGGAGATTGCCATTGACTACTACAGACACCTTTTCCAGCAGGAGGCAATCTTAGCCAGAGGACAGCGTTGTAGATAGCAGGTCTGAGACCACATCCCGTCCCTCGTCACAGAGGAGATGGGACGCTCCCTCCTAGACCCCTTCAGAGAGAAGGAATTAGAGGAGGCTTTCCATGCACAGAAAGGCATATAGAAATGCCTGGGAGAGGATGGTCTTTCTAAGGCCTTCTTCACTACCTACTAGGAGGTGGTGAAGGACCCCCTACTGTTGGCATTTCAGGAGATCCTTAGCTCTGGACGGATGCCAAGGAGTCTATTGGCAGGTTTTATCAGTCTCCTCCTCGAAGGGAGAGACCAGTTGGAGCTATCTTAGTGGAGACCGATTACCGTGTTGTTAGTGGCCTATAAGGCACTGGCCAAGATGATCGGTAGGCGACTCCGCCCTGTCCTTTCAGACATCATTCATGACACATAGACAAGTTTTGCCCAGGATAGGAGCATCCTAGACAATGTCTTCACCTTCTTTGAGGGGGCTGAGTAGGCCCAGCACAGTGGTTAGGGATTGGTTGTACTTCTCATGGACTTCGAGAAAGCCTATGACAGGGTTGACTGGGACTTCTTAGAGGGCACCATGGTGAGGTTGGGCTTCCCCGAGGCATGGATCCATGGGGTCTCTGCACTTTACAGATCGGCTATCGGCAGGGTTCTCATAAGCGGCAAGAGGGGGGAGGAGTTTCGGCTAGGGAGATCGGTTTGGGAGGGCTGTCCTCTTGCCCCATATTTGTTTCTACTCTTTGCACAAACGATGTCTTACTTCCTCTGGTCACGTGTGAGTAGGCTACGTGGCCTTCGTTTTCTGGTGAGGGAGGAGACGGAGCTGTTAGTTTCAAAGTATGCAAATGATACTACACTTTATATAGAGGATGATGAGTTGATGCTGGAGAGAGTGAGACTAGCTTTGGAGGTATTTCGCACTGTAGCCAGAGAGAAAATAAACTAGCGAAAGTCCGTTGGTTTTCTTATGGACCCGGACTCGAGTACGGAGTGGGGCGTCCACTTGGGATTCAAATGGGTGTGTAGAGGACAGACTGTCCAATACCTAGGGTTCCAGGTGGAACTCAACATCACTTCTGCCCAGCAGTTTCTTCCAGTTCTCGACTCTATCAGGTGGAAGCTGACCTACTGGCATAGAAACAGGGAACGGCCGTTCCGGCTTGTAGGAACGGTTTAACGCGTTCCAGACCCTTGGAGGAGGTGAAACGGCTAGGGAACGTTCCCTGCCGTTCCGAAGGCCGTTCCCTACCGTTCCTTGCCGTTCCCTACCGTTCCCCTTGCCGTTCCCTGTTTGGAACGGCCGTTCCAAGCCTGTTGACCAAAAATTTACATTTTTTCATGTTTTCTCTTTTTGCTTGTATCACACTCCTTCTACCAAATGTTCACTCATGTCCATCGCCTAATGTGCACACACTAATCTCTCTCTCTCTCTCTCTCTCTCTCTCTCTCTCTCTTTGAATATTCAAAGTGTCAAGACAACCCACAAGCCAATCAGGAGTCCATGCAAAGTTCAAATTTGATGCATTATGAACTCTTGCAAATCACAATAAAATTTCAGCCTATTCTCAATTCCAAGGTAATCATCCATTTATATTGTCTAATTTCAAGGGAAACTAGAATAATTGGGGCAATTCAGAGCAATTTGGAGCTATGGGGATAATCGAGTCAATTTTGGGACATTCGAGTCAATTTGGAACATTGAGGGGTATTGGGGCAATTAGGGACATTCTTTGGGGCAACTTGGTCATGCAGGGCATATTTGGGGCACTTAAGACATGTGCCGTTCCCCCCGTTCCCGTTCCCCCACCTTGGACGTTCCCCCCGTTCCAGGGGGTCCCGTTCCCGTTCCCGTTTTCCATTCCAGGTAACTATGCCTACTGGAGTACTGCCCGCCTTTCCTTAGTGGGCTGAGCCTTGGTGGTCAACTAGGACCTCCTAGCGACGACTTGGTACATTGCCTCGTGTTGGTGCTTTTCCTCTTCTTGTGTAGTTCAGCTTTGCCACCTAGTGTGGAATTTTCTCTGGGCCGGCTCAGATGGTTCCAAGGATTCTCGGGCCAAGGTGGTGTGGGCGACCATCATCCGGCATTGATTGAGGGAGGGCTTGGGATCATAGACTTAGAGTTCCAAATGCCCTTTTGGGCAAGCTAGTAGTTTGCGGGCTCACACCAGGAGGGTAGAGCTAGAAGGTCTTGCTGCAAGAGGGTTTCCAAGAGTGCAAACCGAGGCTTGGTGGTGATTAGAGGCCATCCTTGAGATGGATCTTCACGACGGCCCAGATCACGCCACCTAGATCCTCCTTTCTCCGCAGCCTACTTCATGTGTGGCAGGGCCTTCGTAAGGCTTTAATTTAGTGTCCCCTAGGATGCCAGGCGGAGATAGACCACCAGCTGGTGGTCTGGAACCCCCAGGTCAGAGATCAGGACGGGATACAGATTGGCGAGCGCCCCCACATCTAGTGGGTTGGTTGGGAGACTGGCCATGCTCGTATTATTAGGATGTGGCAGGAGGTGTATAGGATGGTGGATCAGGAGGTGTTGTAGCAGGCATTAGGTTGTCAGCGAGGAGTCGGTGGAGCATGGTGAGGTATGGGCCGCTAGATTCTCACCGGCAGGTATCCCCCTATAGGTGACAGGTAGAGTGGGCGGCGCCACCTGGGATTTACTTCACCGTGCAGGATGGGGTGCAAAGTGGCACTCACCTAAGGGTAGTTAACATATAGTACTGAAAAAGAAAAAGTGCTAGGAACAGAAACAGATGATCCTAATCCTATGGTGTTGGAGCAGATGTGGAATGTAATACAAAGTTGTTGAAAGCACAAGAAAGAAAATTTAAGTTTTGAGATATGAATGAAAAATCTTAATGTTGACCAGAAGAGGGAGGGATGGGAGGGTTTTGAGAATAATGACTACCAACACCACGCACAAATGAAATAGAAGATATAATGTTAGGTATACCTCTAGATGTATGTCTGCATCCAAAGCCTCCTTGATTCAAAATTCACATATTCAAGCATGCCATGATCTAGAACTTGCATATCAAAAGAAGGAACAAGGGAGGGTTTTGTTTCATGTGACTCAAAATGGTTATATGCACCTGACGCTAAGCCTAGCTCAAATGAACAAGATGGATCGCCAATCATCCCACATGTAGAGTGCCCTCCCTGATTGGAAAGGTGGCTAGCCTCACCAACCTATCTGGATGGATTAGTAAGGTCCTCAGAAGTTTCCAATTGTTAATGTGGATATCTAATCTTCATGTAATCATTGAACTCTTGTCTCCTCATGAGACTTACATCTAGCCTTCCAAGAAGGTAAAGAAGAAGAAGATGTGTTGTCTTCCTCGTGGAGTCCATAACTTCTCCTCAAGGCCTCCAGTGATGGAGAAGCTTGAAAGATTGTATTATCCCAAGAGGAAGGAATCTTAGTTTTTGCGAATTGATTATGTGTCACTTGTGTATCTCACACAAACCAAGCCTATGGTTACCGTGAGATACTCTTTAGAAGAGCACCGGCTCCGATACTATGTCAAGTGATGCTAGGATTTGCATAGAGAAAACACAGAATGTACGAACACGAAAAACTGCTGTGCATCTTCAAAGAACTAAGCAAAACTCAAAATGGCCCTAATTACAGCAGTAATTAGGTCTAAATTCAGCAAAACAGTGCTAAACGTCTTCAAATTTGCTGAGGTGATGGAGAAGCCCAAGAGAGGAGAGAGAAACCTTCAATCTGACACCAAGAAAGCGCTACAACAGCAATCCCCTCCTTTTTTAAAGAGAGAGAATCAGGTCACATGCTGGTTTTTGGGGTTTTTCTGCTGTTTAAAACCCCAATGTCTGCACCAGCAGTTATCACTGACCTCTTTTTTAGGGCTTCTTGCTGTTTACAGCCATAAAATCTGCTCCAAATCTGGTCATCTTGCTGTCCTGAAGCTTCACCAGCTGTCTCCCTACCCAGAACTGCATTCTCAACTCTTAGATCTGCCCTAAACAGCTAAGAATGGGAGAAAAACAACCCAACATGGAAGATACACTTTCATGGAGCTCAAAACTGATCCAAACTTTACATTTGGCCAATTTCCATTTTCATTGGGGAGCTTCCATACACACAAACAAATTGCCTAGCCCTTTGGCCTTGCCCCCATTAAAATAACAATAAACGGTACCCATCGTCAATGTTAAATTTCTAACCTCTTTGAACTTAAAGGCGCACTCTTCCCATCCTTTATCTCACTCAATACTATCACTCTAGTTGCTATGGCGCCAAGGGTGCCTTTACGGACAAGACTCGTTTCAATGGGTCAAATTTCACCACTTGGTCTAACCTCATGCAACAAGTGTTTGAGTTTCAAGGTCTTTGGGACTTGGTAGTTAGTTTAGAGCCTATGCTGGACCCTCCATTGGCTCACCTTGACCATATTCGTCAAAGGAGAGCTTGCAATGCTACAACAAATATTGAGTTTATGCAGCGATTACTTCCTGAGTTTCACTTGCAGTGACAACACTTTCCCCCATCATTCGATTGTTGGAGTCATCTCCTTTTTAATGCTATGTGGTGAGAGATCAAATCTGATGTATCAATCTCGATTATGACTTGTAAAAGTTTTATATTAAGGAAGGGGATGATCTT